>NW_006399813.1:6417637-6421353 GCF_000299155.1 Elephantulus edwardii
TATCTCATAGTTGTTTTGATTTGCATCTCTCTTAGAGTTAGGGATTTTGAACATTTCTTCATGTGCTTGTTGGCCATCTGAATGTCTTCTTTGGTAAAGTGTCTGTTCATATACTGTGCCCATTTTTCAACTGGATTATTTATCTTGTTGTGGTGCTCAAGTATTTTATAAATTCTAGTTATCTGACATGTCATTACCAAATACTTTTCCCCAGTCTGTGGCTTCCCTTTTTACCCTGTTGGAGAAGCTTTTGGATGTGCATAGGGATTTGATTCTTAGACAGCCCCATTCATCTATTTTATCTTCTCCTAGTTGTAGATAGTTTTTATTTTTTTAACTACTTTTGTTTTGTTTTTTTTAAGTAATTTCATCTTGAGAAATGCTGAGTGTATTCATCCCTTTTAATCTTCTACCTCCAGCTTTTTGCACAATGCATTATAATACTTTGTTTTGTCTTGTCAAGCTGCCCTTTCAAAGCTTCTGTTAATCTTTTTTTTGCTTCAGCTTTCTTCCCTTTGTTTTGGCCTTTTAAACTCTCGTGCAATTTTAAGAGTCTCTTCTGGAATCCATTTTAGTCTTTTTATTCTCCCCTCTTCTCTGTCTTTCTTCATTTTTTATATTCTAACCTTCTACCACAAACTCAAAAACTCATAAACATGGACTGAAGGGAATAGAGGAAGAATACAAAGGAAATAATGCTGTCTGCATGAAATCCTATCAGCAAGAAAGAGGCCAAAGGAGCTCTAACTGTTGTCCTATAAGGAAAGGAGCACCCCTATAGCATAGGCAGTTCTGGTGGCCTAGTAGTGGCAAGAAGTTACACTGCAATCCTGAGGCATGTGGTTCGAATCCA
Organism: Elephantulus edwardii; assembly: GCF_000299155.1. Classification (NCBI taxonomy): domain Eukaryota; kingdom Metazoa; phylum Chordata; class Mammalia; order Macroscelidea; family Macroscelididae; genus Elephantulus; species Elephantulus edwardii. The sequence continues at coordinate 6,418,491 of NW_006399813.1, forward strand.
CAAGACTCTCCATAGAAGAAGGATGGACAAGGGGAGCTCTGGTGGCCTAGTGGAAAGGAGCTGCAACTACAGTCCCAGAGGCGCACGTTTCAAATCCACCAGATGCTTTGCTGGGAAAGGAGGGACAATCTCCTCCTGTACCAGTGAGATCTGATTTGACGGTACACTCACACACACACAAAAAAAAAATAAAAAAAATTTAAAAAAAGAAGAAGGATGGACAATCTTCTCCTGTGTGATTGCCTCTGAAAACTCATCGGAGGGTCAGCTATGGGTCATTTCCGACTCTATGGCACACAACAACAACATCATCAACAACAACCACTCCTATAGCAGCTTAGAGATCATCAGAATTGTTGGCAAGAGCATGGGGAGCAGTGCTGCACAGGCTGGACCACGCACTCTGGATCTCAAAGGTTGGGGTTTCAAAAACTCGAATCTTCTCCAACTTAGTTCCGGAGTGTGGGGCTGCCTCTCATGAGCACTAGGGGAATGGGGCCTCTCAAAGCTGGGACAGGAGTTCTTCCATGCTCAAGGACAAAAGAACAGCTTTACCAGGACAGAGGGAATGGGGACACTTTGGATGGACTTGGAGGGCAAAGCAGTCTAAAACCAAGGGAGCCGAATCAACTTCCCAGAGAATATGGAAGTGAGAGATAAAGTCAAGCCACTTCCACTCTGAATCCACAAAATGTGGTCAACACATACAGGCTGAAGGATGGGGCCATTGACCAGATGATGTTGAAGTGCAAAGGATTGTTTTCAAGCCTTAGGAGCCTTTTCTGCTAGGATTTGGACTTGCTTAGTTAGATGGACTGCTATAATATTTCCGAGCTGTCATTCACAGGGTCGTGATGAGTTGTACTTGACACGGAGACAGTGAGATTGGCCTAGGACAGGGCAGGGTTGTGTATATGGTCACTATGAGTCACAGGCAACTTGACAACACATAACAACAATGTAACAAATCCCTCTTTCCCTCCAAGTTTCTCCATTTGTAATAGAAATAGCTACCTGGTGCCTTTTCTAGCATTGTACTTTGGAAACAAAGAACTTGTATTTTAGATTTTATAGTTTCACAGATGAAGAGGAATTTTGCCCTATAATATACCTAAAGTCTCACTCGTATTTGATTTAGATGATTCAGAAGGTGAGATTTTGGACTTGGAGTTAAGGCTTTTCGGATGATATGATGAATGCATGTGTTTCACATGTGGTAAAGACATGGATTGGGGGGATATGGAGAGTGTCTCCAAAGGATGACATTTTATTGATAGTATTAAATTGTGCCCCTCAAAAGCATATTTTGTAAAACTTAACCTGTGTGTTTGAGGTTATAATCCCATTTGAGAGTGAGCTGTTCTTGTTATTTTAATGAGACTTGAGGCAAAGATAAAACAACTTCATCTCTCATACTCTGGACCTGTTGCTAGGAGAGTCTATTCCTTGAAGAAGCATATCAAGCTTGGAAAGGTCAGCAAAAGAGATGGATTGACGCAGTGAGTAAGTACAGCAATGGGCTCCAGTGTGTCAGAGCTGATGAGAACGGCGCAGGACAGGACAGGATTCAGATCTGTTGTTCACAAGGTTCTTATGAGTTGTACTCATCTCAACAGCACTTAACAACAACAAGAGTAGTGCAAGGAGGTGTCATGAGTCATTTTCTTTCTAAACATAAGAAGAGATTAAATGAAAGTTAATAAACAGAAATGGAGAAAGAGATCCAGGTATATGAGGCTCTCCAAGGAATCAGGAAGCAGAAGCTGAAGAGGCGAGTATCTTCCTCCAGAACAAACAGAGAGAGGGGTCCTTCCCCTGGAGCTGGCATCCGGTTTGGACATGTAGCCTCCTAAATAGTGAGAAAACAAACTTCTGTCTGTTGAAGCCACCCACGTGTGATATTTTTGTGAAAGCAGCACTAGAGATCGAAGATAATCATCCTGAGTCACAACTGACTGGATGCTCATAGGTTTGCTTGTTTTGCCATCTTTGCATGTCACATTATCATAAAATAGGAAGTTTTTACTCCCTGAATTTTGTGATGGCAGGGTGGATTTGGGGGAAACTTAAAGAAGAAAGATTGTCATGGATTCAGGATAAAGCCATGTATTCAGGCATATAAATTTACCCAGCCAATTTCTTGGAGCAGGACATCATGTTTGGAAAGATGGAGTGTCAGCAAAAGAGAGGAAGACCCTCAACGAGATGTACTAATATAGAGACTGCAGTGATGGATTCAAGTGTGTCAGAGATGATGAGGATGGCACAGGATAGGACAGGGTTCAGGTCAGCTGTTCAGCGGGTCACTGTGAGTCATACTTGACTTAAAGACACCTAACAACATGTTGTTATAGTTGTCATGAGTCATTGAGACGCTTGCGACTCATACTGATCTGATCTACAATAGCTCTGAATCCTGCTCTATCCTGTGCCAACTGTACTGTCTCTGACACGCCTCCCCTCATTACCCCAGTCACTGAGGAGTCAATCCATCTCACTGAGGGTCTTCCTCTCTTGCACTGTCCCTCTAACCTCCCAACCATGATGTCACTCTCTAAGAACTGATCCTTCCTTGCAACTTGCCCAAAGTATGTCAGACAGAGCTTCAGAATCCTTGCCTCCAAGGACAAGCCTTGTTTCACCCTTTCCAGGATGAGCCACTTTGTTCTCCTAGCTGTTGTTGTTGTTATGTGCCATCGAGTCCTTTCCGACTCATAGCGACCCTATGCACAACATCTCTACACCCTGCTCTATCCTGCGCCAACCTCACCGCCTCTGACACACCCATCCCGATTACCCCAGTCACCGAATCAATCCATCTCATAGAGGGTCTTCCCCTCCTGCGCTGTCCCTCCACCCTCCC
>NW_006399813.1:6431458-6450453 GCF_000299155.1 Elephantulus edwardii
TGTTTTCTTGGCAGTCCATGGTACATTCAATACTCTTCTCCAGCACCACAGCTCAAAGGCGTCAATTCTCCTTCTCTCCTCCCTAGTCATTGTCCAACTTTCTGATGCATAACAAGTGATTGCAAAGACCATGGCCTTGCTGTTGAACTCCCAAGGCCAGACACCGCTGGTGCCGTTTGCCAACCCGCCACCGCTGCAGCCGCCCGCCCCGGCTCCGCCGCACCCCACCCCTGGCCCAGCCGCCACTGCAGCCCCCGCAACAGTTCCCCCAGTTCCACGTCAAGTCCAGCCCCCGCAACAGTTCCCCCAGTTCCACGTCAAGTCCAGCCTGCAGATTAAGAAAACCGCCATCACCGACGACTACAAGGTCACCACCCAGGTCCTGGGACTGGGCATCAACAGGAACGTCTTGCAGATTTTCAACAAGAGGACCCAGGAGAAATTCGCCCTGAAAGTAGGTGTTGCGCCCGGGACAGGGGAGCGCAGGGAGAGGGGGCTCCCAGGGAACCACCCCTCCGTCCCGCTGGAACTTAATCTGCTGACCCTCCCTGGAAGGGGCGCGCGGCGCCGGCGGGAGGAGTGGCCGCAGTTAGGCGGCCGGGCCCGGGGCGCGAGCGGTGCCAAGTGCGCGGTGCGGGGAGGGGAGCCGGGAAGGTCAGGTCGGAGCTGACCGCGCCGCCAGGACCGGGTTTCCGGTCACCTCAGGCCACGAGCGGCGAGGACGCAAGCGATTCGGAGAGCGCGCTCTCCCGTTTTGGGGTGGGAGCGGGATCCAGCCGAATCGGGACGGTTGACTTTGGGATCACTTCTGCTTTTCAACCTCCCCTCCCCAAGGGAGAGATTTTCGGGAGCGGTAGTGCCCCAACTTCTCCTCCCTCCTTTCCCTCTTTCCGCGGGCACAAAAGACCCATTACTCATTGAGCTGGTTGGTCGGTTGGTTTGGAGAAGTCGGCTCGCGGAGGTTTATTTGGCCTCGCTCCTTATTTGGGAGCCGGAATGTGTGATTTCACTTCCCCGGGCCTCGTGAGCGCGGCGGCGCACACTTGGGGCGCGCTGGCCCGCGAGGTGCAAGGCTGGAGATTCCGCGGGGACGCCGCCCCCCCCGGAGCGGGGAGGGCCTTTCTTTCTTATTTATTTATTTATTTATTTATTTTTTTATTTATATCAGAAGTGACCCCCTCCTATTTAGAGTGCCTGAGCCGCCCCAGATGGGAGGCCAGCAAACCCGGCGCGGGGTCTACCGTTACCATAGCTCCATTGATCTTCCTAAACCGAGTCGCTAAACCGCGAATTGGCAGCTTGCTGATTCCGCAAATCGGAGGTGACCTCTTTGGTCCTGGAGATGAACTGTTGATCGACAGTAGGGAAGAATATTATCCTTGAACTGGACAAACCCAACCTTTATTTTATTTTTTGAAAGGGTGGTGTAGTAGCGGGGAGAAGAGAGTACCTGCTTCAGAAGTTAGAGAGAATGGACTTCGAGGTCAGACGAGATGGAGGGGGTCTCCGGGCAGTGAAGCCAGCCCTTCAAGAAGTAGATTTCACCCCCTCAGAGGGCTGTTAGGTCAAACCACTTTTCTAAAGGTTACACACGGGTCTGTTTCCCCAGGGTGTGTTAATGATTGGAGGAGGAGAAAATTACTTCCTGTGTTATATTTTTCTCTTCCCCCACAACCCCTATAGCCAGCAGTATTTGAGCCATTAAATACAAAACTTAGGTATGAACCTCAGTGGATTGCTGGCATATATACTCAGAACCTGGCACTTTGGGGTGATAGAGGTCAAGCTTATGTGCAATTCTGGGGGTTTAAGGCCTTGCAAAGGATCTTCTTGATGTTTCCACTTTTGGGAGAGGCTTTTGCTACCTTGTGCTCTTTCAGATGTCTTGGTCTTTACTATACCCTTTTACTGTGAGTGCCTGATGGTTTTCTAGTGTTGAGTCTTGTAGAAGTAATCGATTGTATGTTGGAACTTGAATATCTGTGCCCTAGACCCTTTTCCATTCTCATAGTTGTGGAAAAGGGAGGGAATGCTCCGATTGTCTGTGGCTCTGACCTTGGGGAGCTGGGTGAATGCTGTGTGACCAGTTAGCCTACACAGTTGACAGTTGAGGAAGTGACAGCCGTTCTTTTCCATGAGACTTCTCTGTCCCCTCTGAGACACCATCTGCTGTCACCCACTAGCAGTTTGGGGACACTGGCTGTTCATTTTCTTGGATAGGGAGAACGCTGTATAAAGAACAAAAGCTCTGACTTCTGTTCCATGTCTGTGGAATAGACACACACACAAAACCAGCCTTCATTGTGCTTTTTGATGGCTGGTTCAGGTCCTCTTGTGGTTTTTGTAGGGAAAAAGAGTAGGATTTGTTTTACCTTTGATTAACTTTGAAAGGAAAAAAAAATCTTAACAGTGTTTTCAGTGACATGCATAATAGTCTAATGAGCTTATGTGAGCATAATGTATCCTTCTCAGGTTAAAAGTAGGTGAAGATTGAAGTTGGAGTCTGTTTTGACAGGCAGCCTGCTCCCAGAACAAGTTGACTCAACTGTTAAGTGGTAGATTTCCCACACATCTTTGTGTAAACGCTTAATAATAGAGGATGAAAGAAAGAATGAGGCATAAGGAGAGTGACAGCAGTGTCAACAGCCCTTCCGTATCCAAATATTGGTTAAGACATAATTACAGCTGTGAGGGGAATTTGGTTCCGAGAAGCCTGTTCCAGCGACATAGACCGGAGATTTCTAGATCTTGACTTTTGATTAACTTAACCTTAGATGTTGAGTAATGAAATGATTTTCAAAACCAGAAGTCTTTTGAATATGAACCCAAGGGAGGAAGGTGTGGTGAGCTGTAGGGATTGCCTTGTTGGGAGGGTGCCTGAAGAGAAAGGAAGGAGACATTTCCTCTGTACTGGGGAGTGGGGGTGTATCAGGACCCTCCCTGGGTATTTAGGACAGAGAACGCTGCTGGGTCGCAACTGCACCTTGGCAGGGCTCCTGAGCTTGGCTGTTTCACAGTTCTGAGAGAGTATAGGAGGTAGTGACTACCCAGAGGTCTTGTGCTTTGTCTGTGGTCTGGTGACCTCTTAGCCTTGTTCAGTAAAACCAGTCCTTTAACCAAATAGTTGCAGCTCATCCTGTTGCTGCTTTCCTTCGACCCCATTCAGACCGGGATATAACATTTGAGTACTTCTGGAGGGGGCTGTGACCTTACCGCATCCTCTCTCCTGGCTGCTTTTGTTAATTTCTGAGTCATTCTCATACTTGCAGTCAGAATTGGAAGGGATTTTAGAGGTCATCATTTCATCCAACCCCCTCATTTTGCAAATGAGAAAAGTAAGGCCTAGAGTGAGGGAGCTGCTTGGTTGAGGTAACAGCTATTCATTTGGTAGAGGCTGGAGTGGAACGCAGGGATGCTTGTCCCAAAGTCTCAGGCTTTGTTCCACTTTGTAGTTGGAGTGACATCAGCAGCCAGGACTTGGGACTAGCTGCTGTCCCCAGAACACCTCTAGCACAGGGTGCTGCTCCCTTCCTTCAGGGCCTGCAGATGAATAGCTAGCTGTTGGTGGGGGCTTACTGCTTCCTCAGCAATAGTCCCTGAAGTTGGAGGGATGGTTTATAAACCAGCTGAGCAGCTTTATGAGTTTTGGATCAGCTGTGATAAGCTCAATTGCCCCCTTGGGCCCCTTCTGGGGAGTATTTGGTAGAAATCTTATTTTGTAGAAGAACATGGGAATTCTCTTAACTGTTTCTTTGATGGGGACACCCAAATTCAACCTTCTTGTATCTTAATAGGTTGTATTCCCTGTGGGGTTTGTCAGCTGCTTCCTACTTCACTGTGTCATGGTGACCCTTGGATATTAGCTGGACACATTTAATTAAAATCAGCACCGTTTCCCTCTCTCCTGTGCAACACTGATTAGATGAAGCATATTATTGCTCTGCAGACTGTAGAATGTTGTCATAACTTATCTTTCTATTGTGTGCATTAGAGAAAACTAGACTCTATGGTTTCTTCTCTTTCTCTAGCTGCTCTCCCTGCCTGGATCACTTAAGTTCCCTCTAAGGTGGATTCTTTTGGTGCCATGAAGGGAAGATGACTGAGATGTCTCCTGTCTAGTTTGACACTATTAGAAGGGATAATATTGTTAAAATCTCCAGGACTCTTAGGTCTTTATAGTCTACCAGCTCTACTAAGCACAGCTATGTGCCTGTCACTGAGTAAGGCAACTGGTGAGGCTGGGTTAGGGACACATTGTCTTCTGTTGGCCTGGTATATGCTGGATGTAGTCCCAATGTTAGGAAAGCTTCTTTGACCAGACCAGACTCAGAGAGCTGGATAATGACTAAACATTACAGAAGAATCGATGCCTTTGAGTTTTGTTGGAGAAGAGTCTTGAACATATGGACTGCCAAGAAAACAAATAGGTCTGTCTTAGAGTGAAACCAAGTTTCTCCTTGGAAGCTAGGATTTTTATTTTAATTATACTAGTTTATTTATAGAATTCGAATACATTGTTTTTTTGCACCAGATTCTTCCAGTTTACCTCACCCTACCACTCATCAAATTGTACTGCATCATGATTAATGCCCCCCCCCCGCCGCCCCGCCATCCTCATCTCTCTGTTTCCACCCTCATCCCCTTGGACCCTCACACTCATTCTACAATAATGGTTTTAAACAATATTTGTCCTTGTAGAACTGAGTTAGTTCACTCACCATAATGCTATCCAGTCCCTCCCAGTTAGGAAGCTAGGATTTTGAAGCTCTGCCTTATAAACTTTGGGCACGTGGCCAGGAGGGAATGATCCTTGGAGAAGGGCATCATGTTCAGAAGGGTAGAGGGGACAGCACAGGAGAGGAAGACCCCAGATGAGATGGACTGACACAGTAACTGGTGTAATGGAGGTTGGTGTGTTGGAGTCAGTGAGACTGGCTCAGGACAGGGCAGGCTTCAGAGCTGTTGTACATAGGGTCGCTATGGGTTGCAGGCGACTTGCTGGCACATAACAACAGATACTTAACCATGTACAAAGCACATATTAATTGTATGCATGTTGTTGTTGTTGTTGATTGCCTTCTAGTTGAACATGACTCATAGCGACCCTGTGAACAAAAAGCCTGAAGCCCCTCTACAACTATCGACATTGATCAAAGTTTATAGGGTTTCTGGAGGCATGCTATTTAGGAAGTAGATGCCACTCCTGCTTCCAAACCTGCCATGGTATGTTATTGTTGTTATGTGCCATTGAGTTGCCTGCGATTTATAGTGACTCCTTATAGATCAGCTCTGAACCCTGCCCTGTTCTGAGCCAGTCTCACTAACTCCAACACACTAGCTTCCATTGCCCCACTTAGGGGCCAAGAACTCTGTTGGAGAAGGTGAAAAATAATAGATTTAATCTAGGATTATCCGGTATAGAATCAGTAATCACGTGTGGCTATTTAAATTTTGATTAATTCAGTAAAATATTAAAAGTCCGGTTGCTAGCCACATGCAAGTGTTGAGTAGCAACGTGTGTGGCTAAACCTTACAACCGAGCTCACTGCTGTAGAGCTATTGCTGATTCACAGTGACCCTCTATTGGATTTCTGAAGCTGTTGTAAACCTTTAGGAGAAGAAACTACCCATCTTTCTTCCTCAGATTCTAGCCTCTGACCTTTCATTTAACAGCCTCACTCATAACTCACCATGCCAACTACCAAATTGGACAGCACAGAAAATTTCCATCCTCCCAGAAAGACCAGGGACACTTTGTTGGTCGAGGGCAAACAGTGTGAGTGGGCATATAGGAGTGTTGGGGAGAGAGCTCTGTGACTGAAGGGGCTGTGCCAGTGGGACAGGGCTGGGCCCCTGAGCAGTGAGCGGTGCTGACATTGGCCCTCCCTGGAGCAGAAGTGGAAGGAGGAGAGCAGGGAAGTCAGGAACAGGTGGTACTGGTGGCTCAGGATCAGACCCAGCCAGGCTTTGTGTTAAAAGCAGGTTTTAAAGTGTTTGGGAGTAATGAGATAAACCAACAGTATGTTATAAAGAAAGGTTTAGACTCTCTGAGGTTGGGGTCAGTGGGGGTTATTTTTGAGGGAAAGATCTGGTTTCGGATTTCAGGGACCCTGACCCCCTCCTGGGAGAAGGCTCCACATATGTCTGCCCTGGCCCCACCCCTGGTCTTGTGCACTGGGTCTCTTGGCATCCACCGAAGCCTGATCAAAGCCAAGTCGGCTCATGGTCCTTTTTTACTTGTGAATTCTGGGCTTTGGTAGGGCTTGAAAATAATCTCCAGCTAAGATCAGGGATCAGTGGCTGACAGAAGAGGAGAGAAAAACAGGCCCAGGGCCTCAGGCCCAGGGTATTGGTGGGTAGCTGGGAAATAAAGGGACTCCTTCTTAGAAGAGGAAGTTATCTGTGATGAAGATGTTTAGACTTCTTAGGGTTTGAGGAGTTGGATCATTATCAGTCATTGAATACCTAAGCAGGAGTAGGGGTCTGGGGAGGAGTGAGGTGAAGGCCTAAGGAATCTATTCTCTGGTCTGCTGGAGACACACTTAATTCTTGGTCAGATCTTGGGGCAAGACACCGGGACCACCTTTCTGCTGTATGGGGAGGGTCCAATGCTCTTGTCAACCAGGATGCGTGGAGTCTGGCAGGAGAGGATAGGGCACTGTTTGAGTTGTGTCATAGTTTCCAGTACTCCTTACTGTGTTTTGAGCCTGGTGCAGTGGTGTCTGCACCATAGAATTTGACATGCCTTGCAGCCTGCTCTCCACAGGTCCTGTCGGGTAGGTGAGGTTTCTTTTGGCCTCCCCTCCCTAGTCTTTTCCTCTCCCGGTGCTTCTGTGTCCTAGAATGAGGTGGGCAGACCAAGCAGAGTTGTTCTATGTCTTTACAGTGCCTGAGCTGCTTTTGGTAGTGCTTTAAGGCCCAGTGGTAAAGGAACAAGGGAATTTCGGTGGGCTTAGATCATAGAAAGCTGTGCTGCTAATCCAAATGCCTGGCCCATCTGGATATTTTAATCCACCGATGACTCCAAGGGAGACAGATGGGCAGTCTCCTCTCAGGTGACTTATAGTCTCAGAAATCCAATGGAAGGTCAGCTGTGAGGAGGTTCCAGCTCTGTGGCCGTGAAAGAAAGAGAGGCAAAGGGTCAGGGAGCCCTGGCAGCACTGTAGGTTTTGTAGGACTGCTCAATGAAAGGTTGGTGCTTCAAATCCTCAAGCCATTCTTCGGGAGAAAGATGAGACAGTCTCTGCTCCTATTAAGATTTATGGCCTCGGCAGTAGTGGGCAAGGAGCCTTGGTGGTGTAGCGCATAGCTTTAAATGGCTGACTAAAAGAGGGATTCAAACCTCCCAGCAACTGGAAAAATGTGTTCCGTCAATATTTAAGCCCTGGAACTCTATGGGAGCAGTTTGTTCTGTCTTGGAGGGTCGCTGTGAGTTGTCATCAACTCCATAGCTGTGAGCTTGGGTTTTGGTTGCTTTGCTAAAGGACCCCACACTTTTCATAGCACCTTAGGGCTGACCTTCACAGGTCCACTTTTCTGACTCATTCATCTCACTGAGGAGGAGGCTGGGAAAGCCCAGAGAGGTTCAGTGGTGGGCTGAGTTCTTAGATGAAGTCAACTTTGAGTGGTGTCTTGAGACTGATTCTTACGACTCTTGGTCTGGGTTCCTTTGACTTTTGGTTGCCAGAGGTAGTAAACCTGGGGTTGTAGACATAATAGACAGTGCAGGGCTAGGTTCCCTTAACTCATCAACTAGATTTTTCCTAACATAACATTTGTAAATAGAGGTCATTGGAAGTAAGAGGCTTTGGAACCAACATAATGCACATCAGGCATGTGACCGAAATAGGATTCATGTTAGGGAAATACAGATAGTTTGTGTTTAAGATGCTGATGGTTTGAGAGCGAGCTCTTCTGCTGTTGTAGTCTGTAGTAAGTTGCATGGTTAATCCAATGGCCACACTCCTCTGGCTGTTCAAACCCACCAGCAGCTCCAAGGAAGGACAGGTAGTCTCCTTCTGTGGGATTTCCAGCTTTGGAAGCCCCTTGGAGGGTCAGACAGGACTAGTTGTTACGTGCCATCAAGTTGGAACCAACTCCTAGGTGACCCTCCAGGGACTGTGAATCACATGAGAGGAGATTGCCCATCTTTATCACATCAAGCAGCTAGAGGCTTTTAGCCACCTGTCTTTGACTTGGCGGCAGGTTGAGAGCCTGTTGCTATGAGATATGTACTTGGTTGGAAGGTGAAACCAAAATAGCAAAATCAGTACCCCTACACCTGCTTAGGTGTTCATCTACAGGTGATGGTCACTCCTCAGGTCTAACCTCCCCAAGAGGTCTAACCATTTTCTCCATCACAGATGCTAATAACTTCATCTTCTAAAAAGAGTCTCTTTATCTCCCGGCTATCCACCAATACCATGGTCCTGAGGCCCTGGGCCTCCTTTTCTTTCCCTTTCTGTCAGCCACTGATCCCTAATCTTATCAGGAGATTACTTTCAAGCCCCATCAAAGTCTAGAATACAAATGCCAATCCCCACCCCTCCAAAACCTTCTCCTTTTCTGACCTTGAGGAGTCCAGGCCTCAGAGTACAGATCAGATCAGATCAGATCAGAGTACAGATCAGGCACCAGAGCTGCTGCGCACTGGATTGTAGAATGCTGGACTGGAGACAAGAACGTCAAGGGCAGGCAGGGTGGTCGCTGAGCTGCTCTGTGTCTGACCCTCACCTGTGATTAGGTCCAGCCTGGTGATCCTGTAGGTAAACTCCAGGACAGTTGGTGTTCAGTTAATTGATAATGACCAGCTGCTCCTCTTGTGTGTGATGAGCTGTATAAATTGGGGTGAGAATGTCTAGACTTTCTCTTTCCTTGAAATCAAGGGTAATCTTGCATAGTTGTTGTTATGTTGTTATGTGGTGTCGAGTAGCTTGCCACTCATAGTGTGACCCTATGTACAACAGCCCTAAACTCTGCTCTGTCCTGTGCCAATCACACTGTCTCCGACACACCCATTCTGATTACCCCAGTCACTGAATCAATCCACCTCATAGAGGGCCTTCCTCTCCTGCGCTGTCCCTCCACCCTCCCAAGCATGATGTTCCTCTCCAAGGACCAGTCCATCCTTACAACATGTCCAAAGTATGTTAGATGAAGCCTCAGAATCCTTGCCTCCAGGGAACAGCCCAGTTTAACCCTTTCCAGGATGAATCTGTTTGTTTTCCTAGCAGTCCATGGTACCCTCAATACTCTTCTCCAGCACCACAGCTCAAAGGCATCAATTCTCCTTCTATCCTCCCTAGTCATTGTCCAACTCTCTGATGCATAACAAATGATTGTAAAGACCATGGCCTGTATCAGACACACCCTAGTCTCCAGAGAGACACCATTGCTCTTCAGTACTTTGGAAAGGTCCCTAACAGCAGACTTTCCCATTGCAATACGTCTTTTAATTTCCTGGCTACTGGTGCCAAGAGTGTTTACTGTGGAGCCAAGGAAACTAAAGCTGTGAACAATCTCAGTCTCTTCACCATCCATCCAGATGCTGCCAGTTGGCCCAGTGGTGAGAATCTTTGTCTTCTTGACATTGAGCCTCAATCCATATTGAAGGCTGCAGTCCTTGACCCTCCGCAGCAAGCGCATCAGGTCCTCCTCAGTTTCAGCAAGCAGGGTTGTGTCATCTGCATAACACAGATTGTTGATAGATCTTCCACCAATCCTGCTACCACATTTCTCCTCATAGAGCCCAGCCTCCCGGATAATCTGTTCTGCATACAGGCTGAAAAGTAGCAATGAAAATACTACTACTGACAACTGATGTCAAGCCAGTTGTGACTTGTGGCAGTTCTGTGTGTTGCCAGGACAGAACTGTGCTCAACAGACTGATTTTTTTCCAGAGGCAGGTTGCCATGCCTTCCTTCCAAGGCAACTCTGGGTGGACTTAAACCTCCAGCCTTTCACTTGGCAGCCAGGTGTGTTAACGTTTATGCCACCCAGAGACTGCTGGCAAAGGCAGAGATGGATAATTCTTTTCTCATTTGAAGTTGTGAGGCAGAGCAAGACAACTGTGAGTGGCTATGCAGGATCTCATGGTTAAGGTTGAGGTGGTGCATGATAGCAGAAGTCCAAGTCCACTTGCCAAGTGTGCTTTGGTGTGTGGCTGGATGCATCCAGGCGTTACCTTCTCCTAATCCACTCAGAGATGAACTTTATGGACTAAGGAATGCCCAGAACAGAGAGGGAACTGATCCCCAGAGGTTTGGGTCTGCATCCAGCTAACATGCACTCTTCAGATTGGAGTGAGTAAAACAGGATTCACATATCCAAAGAAACATGGAGGAGAGGGGATGCGTGGAAGCCTACTCTTTTCACTCCTTCCTCCTTCCTGCTCAAGGCTAAAGGTAGTTATTTTAATTCAAGCTCCTGGGTGCTTGAATTGTGGGGTGCCTGTGTACCAGGCCATCATACTATATTGGAGAAGAGAGGAGTTGGGGAAAGGGGGATGAGACAGGGCTCAGTCTCTGGGAATATAGCATTCTTGGAGTCTTTATTTTCTGGTCCAGTAAATATCTCTGTGTGCCAGCTGGCGGTTGGTAGAGGATGGGACGTGGCCCCAAGGTCAACTACTGTTTGTATCTGATGTTCTCCTCCAAGGCCTGTCCCCTGGCCAACTTGTGTGTTTATTCCACTAGGAACCTGAGCTGTTCAGAAGGGTCATATGAAAGGGCGTCTTATTCTTGAGGGACGTTTCCAGGCATCTCTGTGGCCAGCGTCTTATCCAGAACTTGCCTGGGAGCTGAAGGTTGGTGGCCAAAGGAGGAAGCTGTGTGAACACCTGTTGGAAGTGTGATCTTTTCTATCTCAGAGAAGATGAGGACACAAAGGGAACTGTGCTGTCAGTACTGCCTCTGTCTGACTTAGCTCCATGGACATTCTTCCTTTAAACATGAAGCAGAGGTGCATTCTGTCCATTCCCAGGCATAGGAGGGATCTAGACGGAGGCCTGCTGCCTATGTTCCCATGTGGATGCCTCCAACTTCTTACCTCGTTGCCCCTCAGCAGGCAGATCACTGAGTTGATCACTTTGCTGCCTTTTTGATTATCCATATGCTTGCAAGACTCCACAACCACACTGGACATCTGCAGCCTGGCCTTCTGCCCAGAGCCCTGGACTATTAGTCAGCCCCTCTGTCCCAACAGCTAAAAATATAGCTGCTGCTGCTGCTGCCACTGCTGCTGCCGCTACTACTGCTATTACCACACGGTCTCCCCACACAGCCTAGTCCCTGTATTTCCCCCCAGGCCTTATTGTCATACCACACAACTATTTGATGAACTGTTTGATGGACTATTTGAACTATTTTGCTTTTCCGCATTTGCCCTCTCCTCTTCTAACCTGAATTTGGTTGGTTGCTTTGGGGCTAGCTTACTCTTCTGATTGCTGGGAGACCAGCTGTGGTTGGGGCTTCCTCAGGTATCCAGATTTATGTGTACAAAGGCTCTGTGGAATCGCCTTGCTGATTCCCAGTTAGGGGAAGGGTTAGAGGAGGAGGAGGAACAGAGTCATTGGAGTGGAATAGACTCTCTTGCAGTGCTTGCCTCCAGCCCAGGCTGCCTCCAATACCCACCCCAAACATGCCTCAGCCGGAAGGTGGGTGAGAATGAGTTGGAGAGCCACGATGGGGCAGTGTCAGTCCCCAGACTGCCCCTCACTGCCCTGGGCCTGAGCATGCTACCTGCTTAGGACTCCTGTCCTCTTACTCTGTGCTCTCCACCTCCACAGCAGCTAGGGCTTCGGGTTACCACATTAAAAACTGTGACCTCATCTCGTTGGCTTCCAAGAATAACTGGGCTCTGGCTCTCAGAGGCTCCTTCCTGTGTCAAACCATGGCCCCTTCGCCCTCTCAGCACCTGCAGAACGTCAGAGAGCGCTTGGGTTTCTTCTGCCACCTGGCTGTGGGAGCATGACTGTCCTGATTTGTGTCCTCTGAGGTGTGTGCTGCTTGTCCTGCTCAGGGACCATGAAGGCCTCTTGGAACAAGGTGAAGAAAAGGCTCAGGTACCAGAATATCTACTTGACTGATAGGTGCTGGGAGAGCACTTGCTTTAGCTGGACTCTGGCATTTTCTTCTTTCCGGTGTTTCTAATCCCTGGAGCAGGTGTTGGTACTAATCTTGGCACCAGAGGGCTCTGTGTCTGCTCTTTGGGATTAAGGTTTAGTTGGAGGGTGCGTGTGTGTGTGGGAGTGCTGGGCAACAAGATTGGGCCCCTCTGCCTTCAGCTGGAGTTACATACCCATCTCCACGTCTGCTGGCCTCCTGCTTGTCCCCCTGCTGTCTCCCTTAACTCTGCTAGGAAGGATTTATCTGCCAAGACCCATGGACCCTTGGAGGGGAGGAGTTGAGTGTAATTGCTGAGAGTTTATTTTTAACTCTGACAGGAGGAGTCCCTGTCCTTGCAGTAGCTGTACTCTCTCACCTTTCTTGCTATCCCAGACCATCTTCTTGGCTTCTTTCTTAGAGAAAGGCTAGGAAACTTCTGGAAGTGGAGCCTCACAGGCTCTTGGGAAGGGGAGCCTCTTTAAGTGAAAGAACCCCATATTGAACTTTGTTTTCTGGCTTCTGTGAAACACCAGGCCTGGTCTGAGGCGCCTGGGAATATTCTAGGCCACACATGTGGAACTTAGAGCATCCTAGGAATGCAGGTAGGCTGGTGACAGGAGGCCATGTGTTCCAGCTGCTTTGCTGAGCGGGAGAGGCCAGTGAAGGGTCATCTTATGTTTTTTCTCCCATTTCTCCTCACACTTCCAGATCTCTTAAAGGTGGGCAGCCATAGGGATAAAGCGAGCATGTTTTTAAACCCATTTTGTGTCCTCGCACATTTAAAGGAATCCTGGGTTTGATCTTCCCACTCTCTGCCAGATTCTCAAGCATCCCATCTTCTCTAACAAAGCTCACAGGCTTCTCAGGGCCTCCATACCCCCTCCACCCTCACCTCCAAAGTGGTGGTCTCAGCACCCACACCTCAGAGATCCAGAGGGATGTGTGGGAGAGAATTCCCTTCTCCTATCTCTCCAGTGTCCTGATTTCTCAGTTTATGCTAGTTTTTCTGTTTACCTTGGCTCAAGTTCTTTAAAGTAAAATTAGGCCTGAAGAATAATTAGAGAATAAGGAATAGACAATAGGGTGGTGGGAGAGGGTAGACAGAGCTTGTGGCTCACTCTGAGAACCCTCAACCTTGGGGTGAAGGTCTTATGACTCAATTCTGAGTAGTACAGTACAGATTAGTTTGCCTGAAGCCCTGTTCCTATCGTATAGCTTCCCAGCTTCAACCTTCAGTTGACTCCTTGCCATCGAACGCACGAGATAGCCAAATCCTTCCCCATCTGGCCTTAGTCCATTTCTTCCTGAGCGGAAGCTGTGTTTCAACTTCAGGACAGACTTTGCCTTGGAGGTGCTGTGGGTCCAGTTCTAGACTACCCCAGTAATGCAGATATCATAACAAAAGTGTACTCCATGATTTTTTTCCCCTAGTTGTTGCTTAGTGTGTACAAAAGCTGTTTACACTGTGCTGTAGTCCACTAAAGGGAGCTCTGGTGGCGCACTCCACAGGGCATGTGCTGCTAACCACGCAAAGGCCATGCCTTTCTGAAGTTCAAATCCGCCAGCTGCTCTGCAGGAGAAATGATGGGCAGTCTCCTCTCCTGTGATTCAAAGCATCAGGAAATGGAGTGTCAGTGCTGTAAGTCAGTTCTAACTTTATGGCAGTGAGTTTGAGGGTTTTTTGGAGTAGTTTATTAAGTGTGCAATAGCATTATGAAAAAAATATTTGAAGTATTGCTAGAATTACAAAAATATGACACTGAGACACAACATGAGCAGATGCTGTTGGAAAAAATGGTGCCAGTAATGCAGGGTTGCCACAAACTTTCAGGCCGTTAAAAAAAAAAAGGCAGTATCTGTGAAGTGCAATTAAATAAAATGTGTCTGGAGTTTATGTATGCTGTCTCCTGAACAAGGCTACTCTCTCACCTCTACCTTTACCCATCTGCATTCTCTCTGCCCTCATCCAAACTCCTGGTTCTATTCTAGTACAAACGCTGCTACTTCCATGAAGCATTTCACACAGAAGAGGTTCTCCCCCCTTCTCCTTGTCAGACTTGCCAAGTACTCTTAGCTTTTGTCTCACATTTTAAATGTATTTCTTCACATTTAAATGTTCTATCAGATTTGAGTGCCTTGAAGACCCAGATCTTAATATTCTGTCCTGTTCCTTTTATACTTGTGGTTGGTGTGTACCTTTGAGTTGGAACTGACCCAGAGATGACCCTCCAGCCGACTTTCAGAGGCAGTTAATCACATGGGAGGAGATCGCCCATCCTTCTCCTACGGAGCCTCTGGTAGATTTGAACCGCACCTTTGGGATTAGAGCGCATTTGCTTACCACTAGGCCACCTCTGTGTTTTATACCCAGATGCCTAGTAAATGCACAGTAGCTAAAGGAGAGTGAATGCTGCCTCATGCCAATATGATGTCCTAATGGTGACCCTCACTGATCTGGGAGTGGGGCAGCGCCAGGACAGACATTGGCTTGGATGTAGTAAGGTGCCTCTCAGTGCCTGTCCCTGTTCCTTCTTCTGTTAGTGAACAAGCCTCTCTGTCTTCCTCTCTCTGAGGAGTTTGTGCCCTGGAAAGTGGGGCTCTCGGAACAATCTTCTGGGCATTTCTCCCTCCACCCACTTGGAGGATCTGCTGACTCAAGCTGGTACCTTCTGTTTCTGCTAAGGGAGTTCTCCTTCTTGTAAGGAAGGGGCTCTAACCACAGTTTCCCATTGGTGCTTTTCTTCCTTCTCCTCTCTGCTCCAAGGCCCCTCCTTTTCCTGTTCGTTATGGGGATGAGTCTTCCCCTCCCCCTTGAAGGACGTTAACTGACAGCAAGAACACATCAGGGGAGTGCCACCTTCTCTGCAGTGTTTGGTGTCTGGTCCTAAACTCCAGACACAGCAGAGACTTGTACACTCAGTCCAAGGCTGTCGCCTGGCCTTGCCGCTGTGTGTTGCAAGAGGGCCGAGTGCAGAGCACCAAGTTGCCGGCCCTGTGATCAGAGGTTTGAACTATGTGAAGCTGCTAAACCTCATGCCACATTTGTAGGGGAAGCAAAACTGGACTGGGCTTTGAAAGTCTGGGGTCTTAACCTTACCTGTGTGACCCTGAGCCAGACCTACAGCTTGTGTGGGCCTCACTGTAGAACAAGGAGATTGGATTAGATTGGAAAGACCTTGGCACTAGAGGCCTTTTTCCATTATTCCTGCATCCTCCCTGCCGGGAAAACAGCTTGATGCTGGAAATGAAGTGGCCAGTCCTGTTCCCCAGGAGGCCCCTCGGGGCCAGGAGCTATCCTTTTTCTGTGCTCAGTTCATGCAGGCCAGTCCTATCACCCTCTTCCAGGTATGGCATTTTATTTATTTGTCCATTTAAGCAGTGTTCATAAACATTTATTGTCTTTCAGGCTTACCTCCTGCCTTGTCTGCTGACTGGCCATTATGAGACCCAGATACCAGGATTAGTCTAGAATGGAAAAGAGTTGGGGTCATCCCCTTGGAATTAGACCCCTTTAATACCTCTGCTGAGATGAGAGCAACTCAGAACAATGAGGTTTGATTCTTTCTAGCAGGTTTGAGCAGACCCCTGTCTTCCTAAGCAGGATTTGCTTTCGGATATCTTCTAGCCCTCTGAGATCCAAAGCAACTTACTACTTAAGGAAATTAATTAGCAGTGCCAAGAATGACTTTTGCAGCCTCCCTAAGGATAGATCAGAATAGGTTGACTTTGATACATAAAGCAGTCTTCCAGCCTCCAGCTTACTCTTTCTGGAGGTTTCCCATTTGAACGGTGGTTCTTTATTGAGTAGATACTAAGCATTGTGTTGGACATTTTGCTTACACTTTTATTCATTCTTGAAAGAATACTGCAGAGTCAAAGTTGGCCCATTTTATGAATGAGGAAACATGAGTTCAGAATTCTTCATTTTCTGATTGGAAACATCAAGGTCACTACCAAGTCCATTCTGATTTAGGAACCTAGGTAGTAGTAGGGAGCCCTGGTAGTGAAGTCTATAAGAGTCTGACCGCTAACCCTGAGGTTGAGGCTCTCTAGTGATTCAGATCCACCTGGGGCTCCATGGGAGAAAGATGAGCAATCTCCTACCATGTGATTTGTTGTTGTTATTGTGCCATCTAGTCAGAACTGACCGATAGCTGACCCTCCAGCAGGTTTTCAGAGGCAGTAAATAGCACAGGAGGAGATTGTCCATCCATCCTTCTGCCTGGAGCAGCTGGTGGATTCAAACCAAGTGCCTTCACGATTGCAGCACAGTTGCTTACCACTAGGCCACCGGAGCTCCCTTAGCATGTGATTTAGAGCCTTGGAAGTGTGCTGGAGGGTCAGCTGAGTCAGTTCTGACTCTAGATAAGTCAGAGAGAGAGAGGGAGAGAGACATACACACACATAGAGACACAGAAAGGCAGACACACACACAGACACAGAGAGACACACACATACACACACATAGAGACACAGAAAGAGAGAGGATTAAGAGTTGGATTGCTAACTGAAAGGTCAGCAGCTCGAAACTATTAATTGCTGCTTTCAGAAAGACTAGGCAGTCTTTGCTCTCCCATAAAGATTTATAGATTTTGAAACCTTAATGGGGCAATTCTACTTTACTTTATAGACTTGCTATGAATTAGCCTGATGTTGTTGTCATGTGCTGTTGAGTTTGACTCATAGCGATTCTATGAACAGCAGATCTGAACTCCATCCTATCCTGTGCTATTTTCATACATCCTGACACACTGGAGCCCAATGCAGCAGTCACTGTGTCATTCCACCTGGTTGAGGGTCTTCCTCTCCTTCGCCAACCCTTCACCCTTCCCAACATCATGTCCCTCTCCAAGGAAGAGTCCCTCCTCGCAACATGATTGAAGTATGTGAGGCAAAGCCCACATACTGGATTTGTTAATGGATTAGCCCACTAACAAATAAATGCTTATTGTGCACCTACTAAGTGCTAAGCATTGTTATAGACTTGTGGAATAATTTGGAGTCTCTGGGTTGTTTGAAATGTTATGTACTTGTCTGCTAACCAGAAGTGGGGGTATGGGCGGTGTTTCAAATCCATTCAGAGGCTCCTCAGAAGAAAAGCCTTGTAATCTGTTTCTGAAAGGCCACTGCCAGGGACACTGAGTGGAACAATTCTACTGAAATATAGAGAATCAACCCAATAACAACTGGGGCTACATCAGAGTACAAAAAAAGAGTCCTTCACCCCCCAAAAAAATCCCCAAACCACACCCGATACCAGACACCCTACCTGCTTGGAGCTTGACTTTATGACCAGAAGAAAGGCAAACACAAATCGTGAACAGATACAGCTTGTCGTATGGTGATGTCGTATGGAGAAGATGAAGGTGGCAAGGAGGTGCTCAAATGCTGGAAACTTGGGTTGCAGTTTTGAATAGGTGAGCGGGGCAGCTTCACTGGCTTGCCTTGAGCCTTGTGGAGTATCTGGAGGAGAGCACCACGCTGGAGCATCACATACAAAGGCTAATGATGGGAGCATCTCACTCTAAACCTGCACTCTGAGAGCCTTCCTAATAGTTCTATGATCCATTATACTTCATTACTTAGTAGACCCAGCGATTTCTGGTTTTTTCATCAAATATTTATGGAATGCTTATTTTGTGTAAATTGCATTGACGAAAAGGATAAGAGTCTAGAGGCGGAATCCACACCTGAGCACGTGGAAAGTAAAGGAGAAAAGCCTGCCACCACCAGCATGTGTCACATGTATTTCCATTTATCCTTCTGCTGTGACCAGATGGGGTAGATCAGATGTCCTGATTCCTGGGTTTACACCCAGGTCCAGGGAGGTGGTGATGGGTCAGTGGTAGACACAGGACAGCAGGGTGGCTCAGTGGTAGACGCAGGACACCAGGGTGGCAAATGAATGGTACAGAGCTGTATGGCGCACTCCTTAAGGCGGGCAGGGGGAGAAACTTGGCCTGGCTTGGGCAGAAGCGCTTGCGGAGGCATACCTGTGACACATTCCTGGGAAGGGTGTGGACAGAAGTATGATGGATGGGGGAGGCCTTCTAAGAAGTAGTGGGAGGGACTGCACTGGGTGTTCCTGTACTCTGTTTGGCTGAGGAACCAAATGAGATGAGATGATGTCTCCCCAGGGGTGACTGCTCTGTTAATAGGAAATGCTTGGGATGCATTAACTGACCACTGCCTAGAGCCAGGAACAGAGGCTCTGAAAAGAAGATTGAAGCTTGTGACTGGACTTGTTTGGACCTTGGTTTGGGCACAGTGCTGGCTCAGTGATGAGATTTCTGCCTTTCATATGGCAGATCCACGCTTGATTCCAGGTCAGCGGACCTCCAGTGCAGTCAGCACCCTTCTGGCTGATGTAGAGGTTTGCATGCTGCTGTGATGCTAAACATGTTTTCAGGGGAGCTTGTTAAGACAGACTAGGAAGAAAGGTCTGGTGACCTACTTCAGGCAATGAAAGCACCATGGATCGCATCAGACTGATACACAGCTGTAGCGAGAGTGCAGAATGCGGCAGCATTTGCTCCATTGTGCTTGGGATCCCACCAGTTGAGGACCAATGTTGGGCCCCTGTAAGACTCCTCTCTTGCTCTGAAGAATCACACCTTCTGTGTTTAGCCACCCAGTTGGTGACCAGAAGGGCAGTGCCCAGGGTACCATGGAAGTGCTGTGTCCCCAGCAGTGGCCATCCTTTCTATCCTGCATCTCAGGAGGTAGGAGTGCAAAGGATGAGGTCTGGGGATGGACCTGTTGCTGCAGATTGGAAAGTGAAGCAATGGTTCAGGCCTGTTGGTATATGCTTTGTCAAAGGAAGTTGCAACATACTTATTTTTTTCTTTCTTTCTTTTTTTAGAACAAGGCGGGGGGGGGGGGGGGGGGGGG
>NW_006399813.1:6450553-6525214 GCF_000299155.1 Elephantulus edwardii
AATCTTAAAAAGAAAGACAATCCCTAAAAAAAAATATTCAGAAAAAGTATCTTTTTTTTCTTCTCCAGCCACACTTAAAGAGGATCACTGCAAGCCCTCTCCTGGGGAGATTATCTCTGCAGCAGGCCAGCTCCCTCCACAGAGGGGGAATAGTCAGTGACTTAGACTGAGGGGACCTTGAGAAAGTCTTCTCATCCCCAGCCCTCCAAGGGAGAGGTGAGGTGTCTGTTTTGTTTGGCACACTGGAAGGTTGCCTGGTCACTGGTGGGCTGTTTCAATACAGTGGTGTTCTGAGCATCCCCATGGCCTCTCTTGCTTGCAGCTTCTGTCTCTGGTCATTTGGTATTCCAAAAGGTTGGTGCAATACTTGATAGACCAGATCATTGAGGCAATACTTGTTTCTCAACTCAGGTAACTACCCTTTTTGGTCGATTCAAGTGTTTTGGCAAATGCTGGGAAACGGACTTGAGCTTTCTGGGAGGCAGAAATCCAGGCCGGAAGACCACAGATGGCCGTTTGGAGTCCTTGGTCAGGGTTGAGTTTGGACTTTGTGCTGTAGCTGGGCAAAAGTCCAGTTGTTTTTGGAAGTGTTTAGATGATTGTATTTTCCTCATGAGCATTTTTTCTTTTTAAAGTCTAGAAAAGTAGTGGAATTTTTTAGATCTTTTTAGGGAACTGTTTCCTCCCCCCCCCCCCTCCTCACAATTCTACATCCCAACACAGCCAAAAAGTTCCAGTATAAATTAGCATTGAGACCACAGCTTCATTTCACTGACAGATGTTCTAGGTCAGCCCTGAGGATGAGGTCGGCTTGCTCTGGAAAGCTGGGAAACGCAGCAGCCAGCTCTGGCTCCCCGGATGGGTGATGGTTGTCTTCACCTGCCTGCCTACCTGCCTGCCAGTGTTAATTGCTTTCTTGGGCAGAGATAGGTGAAGTTCTTAGGCATGAGAGATTTTGTTCAGAGTCTTTGTTTTCTGTACCTTGCTACCTCCAATATAGCATTTCCTTTCTTCCTGTTTTCTTTGAATTTTATCTTTGGGTCATCATGTAGCTCTTTTTAGATTAGAAGTGAGTTCGGTGAGAGGGGTAAGGGAAGGAGTGGAGTTGAATTGACCTCTTTTATAGGAAGCTGCACTGGCCACGCTATCTTAGTCACTTACCATCTATAGCCATTTAAATGAAAAAGGAAATAAGATGGAAAAATTCAGTTCCTGCATAGCACATTTCAAGTGCCTAGTATTTGCAGTGGGAGTTCTGGTGATCTTTTGGGTAAGGAGTTGCATGCACTACGTGGCTACTGGCTACCCTAGTTGGACAGTGAAGCTGGAGAAGATGTCCCTCATCACAGAATGTTCGCTTAGACATTGCTGTCTCTAGGATAGTGGTTCTCCAACCTGGTAAAGATTTATCTGTGCTGGAAGGGGATTAGAGAAGGATTTGAGAAGTGAGAGGGTAAATCAGTTGTCAGTTCTGTAGAACTGATTCCAACCTATCGCCACTGTACGAGTTACAATCTTTATGGAAGGGAAGCCTGGTGGCCTGTTGTGTGCTGTCAAGTCGGAACTGACTCATAGCAGGCAGACCCTCTTGCAAGTTTTCAGAGGCAGTTAATGATGGGTGGAGATTGCCCATCCTTCTCTCACAGAGCAGCTGGTGGATTTGAACCTTGTGCCTTTAGGATTACAGCATAGCCTTTTACCAGCGCTCTGGTGGTGTAGGGATAAGGAATTACACTGCCAACCCAAAGGCATGTGGTTTGAATCCACCACCAGATGCTCCATTGGCGAAAGACGGGCAGTTTCCTTCCCTTTGATTGATTACCCCTGAAAGCCTCCTGGAGGGTGAGCTGATCTGGAGAGTCAGACTCACTGGTACACAACAACACTCTTTATGGAAGGGCTGCTCTAGGGATGAAGGGTTCCAAGGCTAACCCAAAGGCAAGTCATTTGAATCCACCGGACATTATGAGGAAAAATATGAGCAATCTCCTCTCATGTGATTTACAGCCCCTGAAAACTTGCTGGTGGGTCCAACTCCATGGCACATAACAACAATCTCTACAGAAGCTGATCGAATGGCTTTTTTTTCTGCAGCGCCTCTGTTGGACAGATTTGAAACCCCAACCTTAAAGTTGGCATTTGAGCACAAACTGCTTATACCGTCTGCAGACTGTGAGAAGGATAAATAGGAGTAATGATTTAGAAAAGGACCTTAGTGAATATTTAGTTTGGCTTGTTTAGGACTGAGGGAGCTCTGATGGTGTAGTGTGTAGAATGTTGTGTTTTGAATACACCAGCCGTGGAAGAAAGATGAGCTTGTCTCCGTTCCTGAAGATTAACAGCCCTGGCTATCTCTTAGAGGGTCACTATGAGTTAGAAACACTTTATGGCAGTGGGTTGGATTTGTTTAGGACTGTATCCCAGGCAGATGGTCAACTAGTGAAGTTTCAGCAGAGGCAGTTCCCTGAGTCACCGGTGGATTAGTTAGCATTTGAAGATACAAATTCTTGAACTCCACAGTTTTCACCATAGTGTGTTTGAGAATGTAGTCAAGATGTATTAAAGTATGTTCTTATTATAGATTGACTTCCTCGTCCACCCCCCTGTTGGTGTTGTAAATCTTAACCTATGTGCCTGAGGCTAGTCAGAGTCCTGTTTGGGAATGGGTTGCTTTATTATGTTAATGAGGCAGGGTTACTGTAGTGTGTTTTGAATCTGCCTCTTACAAGTATAAAAAGAGCATAATTAGGACAAGCACACAAGTAAAGTTGGAGGAATGAAGATGCCAGGCAGTGTGAGGACCAACCAGGGAGACAAGGGCTTTTTTCCTGAGCTGACCAAGAGTCCTTGCCCCAGAGCTGGCACCCTGAATTCGAACATCTAGCCTCCTAAACGACGAGAACATAAGTGTTTGTTTATTAAGGACACATCCACATGTGGATTTTCTATTGTAACAGCACTGAATAACTGAGACATCCCAAAGTAGTAATTATCTAGGTTGCGTGCTACCAGTTTCTTAAGCATATGCTTGGTTTCCTCCAGTAATGGGGCGCTGATCTGACGGTACACAGACACACATACACAAAATAAAAAAATAAAAAAAAAAAAATTCTGTTTATTGTGTCCAAAATGTGGTTCCCTGAACTTTGGATCTCCTTGGTGCCAGGTGATGTTTTCCAGTCTTGTAGAATGTGTTATTTACCTCCTCTGCACAGGAACTCAGGAGGTATTTGAATGCAGTTGTGTCCCGGTATGGTGGTATGGCTTAGTCTCCTGCACTTTATAGTCAGGGCATGTGTTCTTCCTCTGCCAGGGGCACTAGAGAGAAGCGGAGAAGTGATCTCATACCCAGAAAGTTCCCCTTGTCAGGCCTTGGTGAGATTGAGGAAAGGGCTAAATCTCGGTGGACCCTGCCCTGTGGTTAGTCTGCTTTCTGAGACTGTGTGTACCCAGCCCTCTCCCTCTCTTGTGCTTCTGGATGAGAATCCTTGCTAGTCTGCAGAGGTAGTATTTGTTATATGAAGATTTTGGATCTGGGTTTTCTGCAGAGGCATTGAGAGATTCGGTCATCCTTTCTCAGTCAGATAGGACCATATACATCTCTTCTGTTTAGAGACTGTTGGTAACGCCCTGTTGCCACCAGTGTAAAGCTCTGACTCCTGAATGTGGATTCAGTGTCCTTCACTGGCTGTTGTGACCTTCCTTTCCTCCCTTATCTCCTCATGCTCCCCTCCTGCACTCACCCTCTCAGTTTCTGGTTACCAGGTAAGCAGAGTAGGCCAGTTTACTTGTGTTAACTGATCTGTAATAAAAAATGTCACTTCTTCCTACCACATCAAAGGTTTTGCTTCTGGGTATGACTGACATCATTTTCCCTACCAACACCTTCTAACAGAATCATGGCCCCTTTTAAAACTCAACCCCTAACAGGGACTGAATGAGCAAGGTAAGCATGGGCTCACTGTGCTTTTCTTGATCTGTAGTGAGCACTTTCACAGCAGTCTGTGGGCAGTTTAATATGTCTTTCACCACATCGTGTGTGAAACCCATGGGAAATTATTCACTGCAGATTAGTAAATCAGCACACGTAAGCCTGTGTGTTTACTTTACTTATTGGGTAATCAATCCACTGCCCTCTTTCCTCCAGAAGATTGCTCCTTCTCACTGCAGTACCTTCTTGTGAGTCTGTATCTTCTCCCAGGGCCTCCATTCACCCATTCTTGCTCCTAAGAAGCAAGGATGGTGAAACTCTGTACCTTGGACGTGATGCCAGGAGGCACTAGTCCTTGGAGAAAGATGTCGTGCTGGGAAAGATAGAGGGGTCAGAGAAAGAGAGGATTGACTCTAACAGTGGAGTCAAGTATAATCCAAGATCTCGAGGATAGTGTAACATTCTGTGTACCATCAAATTGGAACTGCCCCATAGCTGACACTCGAGCAGGTTTTCAGAGGCAGTAATCATGTGGGAGGAAATTGCCCTTCCTTTTCCGCAGGGGAGCAGCTGGTGGATTGGAACTGTGTTGATGCACAAGCCGGAGGGGTGGCCCTGGTGACCCGCCGGTTTTCTGCGGGGGTGGGGTGGGGGCAAGA
This sequence comes from Elephantulus edwardii, assembly GCF_000299155.1. NCBI lineage: Eukaryota > Metazoa > Chordata > Mammalia > Macroscelidea > Macroscelididae > Elephantulus > Elephantulus edwardii. The sequence continues at coordinate 6,455,144 of NW_006399813.1, forward strand.
ACTGTGTGCTTTTGGGATGGTAGGGCAGATTCTTACCACCAGGCCACCAGAGTTCCCTATGTATGGTACTGGATAGGGCTGTGTTAAGTAGATATTAGGCTGTTGTAACTATAAAATTAGCCAGGGTATAGCAGTGTTTTATGAGGCACCAGGGCAGTGTTAAGATCTGTCATTCATAGAGTCACCTATGACTTGTGATCAGCTTAAGTGGATAGCACCTAACAACAACAGCTGGAAGAATTTCATTTTTTCTTTGAAGGTCAGCTTAGATTTTTACCTATCTCCTGCCACACCCCACACCCCAGAGTCCCTGTAGAACTGACACCTCTCCTGGACTGATAACAGTTTATACCACCTGTATGATTGATTTGGCTTTGAGTTATAGTCATTTCCATGACTACTCCTGCTGAACTCTGAGCTCCTTGAGGACAAGGGCTACATTGCCTTTGAGTTTGGGAATCCTTACTGCACAGCACACACGTGCTTGTTCTTAGCTGAAAGGCAGGAAATACCCTTTTAAATTGATCAGCTCCTTGTCTGTTTTTTTTTATTTTGATGGGGTTGTCATAGGGAGCCAGAGCCTGATTCCCAGCCTGCTTAACCCTGGCAGCCCTGGGCTCATCAGCTCGGGTGGGAGCGCCTACCCAGAAGCTGATAATTATCAAGCTGAGCATGACAGCATGGTTGCCTCAGAGACTAAACTGGTATTTAAACAATAAAGTTTTTTTTTTAAAAAACCCTGGAATTAAAGAGTCTATTCCAGAAACAGATACATCCAAACATAAGCCGCCCAGTTAGGGAAGAAAAATGGAATAGGGAATGGAGCCCAAGAATTTCACCAGTCTTTGTGGAGTGGTAGGTTGGGGTAGGTGGCGGGAAAGAAGCCTGGGGGATAGTGGCAGGAACCAGAATGTGACCCTTCATGTTCCTGAATTCTGGGGTGTGGCTAAAGCTGGTTGAGGGGTGCGAAGACTGTGCTAGAAGATGCCATTAATGTTCCCTTTCACTCCAGTTTCTGTGGATTAGTTAGACCTTGCCAAGTGACAGTAGGAGAAATTGGAGGGAACTGGGCAGGAATAGACTCGTCGTGTTACCCTAGGTTTTTCTTTTTACTTAATTTAACAGCTTTATTGAGGGAAACTCTCATGCCATACAGTTTACCTATTTAAAATTTACAAGCCAATGGCTTTTGGACTATTGACAAAGTGGTACAAACATCTGTACATTAATTTCAGAACATTATCTCTGCACTTAAAAGAAATTCTATACTGTTTCTCAAAGTTCAAGGACCTAGCACTAAAACCAAGGGCTATAACTATAAACTTCATTAGAGAAAAGCTTGGAAGGGCTCTAAAAGTCCTAATCCACAACATGAACAGTCTTTCAAGCATCTTGAAAAACCTACAACCAGGAGAGGATAAAATAGATGAATGGGACCTTCTAAGAATAAAGTCCCTACGCACATCCAAAAATTCCAATAGGGTAAAAAGGGAAGCCATAGACTGAAAAAAGTATTTGGTAATGACATGTCTGATAAGGGACTTATATCTATAATTTATAGAATACTCAAGCACCACAACAAGATAAAGAACCCAATTGCAAAATGGGCACAGGATATGAACAGACACTTCACCAAAGGAGACATTCAGATGGCCAACAAGCACATGAAGAACTGTTCAAAATGCCTGACTCTTAAGAGAGATGAAAATCAAAACAACTATGAGATATCATCTCACCCCAGTAGAATAGCAAAATTTAATAGAGCAGCAAACATCAAATGCTGGTGAGGTTGAAGAGAAACTGGAATCCTTATTCACTGTTGGTTGTTGTTGTTGTTGTTGTTGTTATGTGCCGTCGAGTCGCTTGCGACTCATAGCGACCCTATGTACAACAGCCCTAAACTCCGCTCTGTCCTGTGTCAGTCGCACTGTCTCTGACACTCCCATTCCAATTATCCCAGTCGCCGAATCAATCCACCTCATAGCGGGCCTTCCTCTCCTGCGCCGTCCCTCCACCCTCCCAAGCATGATGTCCTTCTCTAAGGACCGGTCTCGCCTCACAACATGTCCAAAGTATGTTAGACGGAGCCTCAGAATCCTTGCCTCCAAGGAGCCACCTGGTTTAACCCTTTCCAGGACAAATCTGTTTGTTTTCCTAGCAGTTCATGGTCTTCTCAATACTCTTCTCCAGCACCACAGCTCAAAGGCATCAGTTCTCCTTCTATCCTCCTTGGTCATTGTCCAACTCTCTGATGCATAACAAGTGATTGGGAAGACCATAGCCTGTATCAGACGCACCTTAGTCTCCAGAGAGACACCATTGCTCTTCAGTACTTTGGAGAGGTCCCTAACAGCAGACTTTCCCATGGCAATGCGCCTTTTAATTTCCTGGCTGCTGGTGGGAGTGTAAAATGGTACAACCACTATAGAAGGCTGTATGACGCTTTTCAAAAAGTTGCAAATAGAAATACCATTTGACCCAGCAATTCCACTACTGGGAAATATACCCTAAAGAAACCATAACTGCCACCCAAGCAGTTTTATGCACACCCATGTATATCGTGGCAAGTGCCCATCAACAAACGAATGGATAGAGAAGCTGTGGTATATTCACACAATAGAATACTGTGCTGCATTGAAAAGCAAGGAACTCATGAAATATTACACAAAATGGGTGATCCTGGAGGACGTTATGCTGAGTGAAATAACAGTCACAAAAGGACAAATACTGCATAATGCCACTATCGTAAAGGGGGACTGACATCAGAGCTGGGGGAAAACTAAGAGCGAATAAATAATTTTTACTACATGGAAACAGATGAGGGAGAGAACTGTTTAGGAGGACTATATGATTAGGTATTATTATCATGACAGGAGTCCAGAATGAAAGCTGTATAGTGGATAGTGGAGTGGATTGGGTGGGGCATTGTATAACAATGAATTTTTTTTTTTTTTTTACTTTTCAAAGAGAAAAGCGAACTAGGGTGAGGGGTAGGCAAGGAGGAACGTGTGCAACAAAGAATGAATGGAAGTCCAAAATCTCTGTAAACTTTCATTAAAATTAAAAAAAGAAATCCTATACTATTAATAATCACTCCTCATCTCTCCTAGCTTCTCCCCTACTCCTGAATCTTGATCTATTTACCTACTTTTCTTCTCTGGAGATTTGCTTTTTCTAGACATTTCATATGCACAGAATCATACCTTAAGTGGCTCCTGTGTCTTTCTTTCTTTCTTTGGGGGAGGGTGACTTTTGTGATAAAATCAGTGGTAGAGACCGTTAGCCCTGCCTCAAGGGATCACACCTTGTTTTCTTCTGATGCCACTGGCTGTGGGAGGGAGGGGAGCACTGACATTCAGCCTCCTCCCTCCCTAGGTCAGAACCAGAGCGGGAGGAATTCCCCAGCCTCCTGATGGTACCCAGTTTCTAACCACAATCTCCGTCTCCTCTTGAGGCTGCTAAGAAATGAGTTTGCTGGGCAGTCCATGCCTTCAGAACTCAGAGTCAGCTTCTAGAAGCAAAGCTTCCTGTCTGAGGGATGGGGGCTTGTGTGACCCCTGCTGCCTGTCATCTAGGGCACTCACTTCTGTGGCCAGCTGAACTGGTCAGTGAGAGATAACCTTGAGCTCTGCTGTATTATGAATGAAGCGAAAAAGCCCACCACAGGAAGTCAGAGCAGCTGCAGAGGGAAGGGTCTTTTACACAGGTTACTCAGCGTATACCAACACTGATTTTCCAACCAAAATATCTCCTCAAGTTGGAATCTGTTTCTTTTCTTCCTTTTTTTTTTTTTTTTTTGCGAGAGGGAATAACGTTCAGAATCAAAGACAAGTGTAAAAGTACAATTGTAATCTGAATATGAAACCATTGGACTTGCTGGGAAATTTTTGAGAGTTAATGTGGAGACCCATGGAGTGTCCCTTATCATCTGAACCTTGATGAAAGGACAGCTGAGTGAGAAGTATGGGAGTCATGGTCCTTCCTGCTGTGCCTTTGTGTCTCTGTTGGAATTAGTGATGTTGGTGGCTGAGCTCACCCAGTCCAAGTGTGATCTGTGCAGTAGTGGTGACACTTCACATTGAATGCAGTCACCTAGTTACCTTTTGAGCAAAATGCAAAACAACTGCCAAGGTCTAGAGGAACTTGATAAAGGAATAAAACTGGTTGGTTTGTCTAGGGGTCACACCCTTGCCCTTGATGACATAAGTAGGGCTGATCCACAGCCAAGGTTAGCTTGAATGTGCACCTAGGATTTGTGTTTATCGGGGAGCTCTGGTGGTGTAGCTCTTAGGAAATGAGGCTGTTAATCTAAAGGCCATGCCTCTGTTTATTTGAATCCCAGCAGCTCTGCAGGAAAAAAAAAAGATGGACAGTTTCTTTCCATGTTATTTACAGTCTCAGGAACCTAAATGGAGCATCTGTTGTGAGTCAGTTCCAACTCAGTGGCAATGAGGGTTTGTTTTGCTATTAAATTGTCCCTGAGGAGTCCCTGGGGGATGGTGGGGTGGTTCTTAGGTGCGGTTGCAGGGACTCTGACTCATAATGACCCTGTGAAGAACAGATTCAAACTTTGTCCTCTCCTGTGCCATCCTCACCCTCTCCACCATGCTCAAGCTCATTATTGGCGTCACCTTGTCAGTCCCTGTCGTTGCAGGTCATCCTCTTTTGCGAAGACTCTACTTTTCTAAGGACGATGCCCTTTTTCAAGGACTAGCACTGACCGGCACCAGGCTCAAAGTATGCAAACCGAAGTTCACCATCTTTACTTCCAAGGAGCATCCTGGCCACACTCCCTCCGGGATAGAATTATTTGTTCTTTTGACAGTCCGTGGGATAGTCAATACTCTTCACCAAGCCACAACCAAAAAGTATCCATTCTTTTTCTTGGGTCTGAAGCCTGGGTTATGCAGATGGTTAATGTGCTCAGCTAAATGAAAAGTTAGCTGTTTGAATCTACCCAGAGGCTCCAAAGGAGCCTCGTGATCTGCTGCTGAAAACTTGGCCATTGAGAACACTGTGGAGCAAGGTCCACCTGGATACACATGGGGTATCATGAGTTGGGACTGACCAAGCGGCCCCTAGTGAGGGTCTCTGGAAAAGCTTCATCATCAGTTGTATTGTATGTACTGGAGATATATTGAAGTGGAAAGGTATAAGCAAGGCATTTCCTAGATTCCGCAAATGGTAGAAGAGTTTTGCCCAGGAACTGTGTGTACAATGAGGGAGGAGCCACTTGTTTCTAGAAGTACCAGACAGACAGTCCTAGAGTGTGTGCTGAATCACTAATCCTGTGAGCTGCTCGGTGACTAAATATATTTGGGAAACATTGTACAGTACACATTAACAAATTAAAGGCTCTGCAGTGAAAAAATGAGCTTAACCCATTTGTGACCTCTCCAGATAAATGTACAGAGCCCTGGGGACATAAAGTTACATGTTGCACTGCTAACCAAAAGGTTGTAGGTTTGAATCCACTAGCTGCTTTGTGTGAGAAAGATGAGAGAGTCTAGCCATTTGGTTATAGAGAAACCATGGTGGGTCACCATGAGTCAGAATAAACCCGATGGCTGTGAGTTTAGTTTCTAGATGGCTGTTTAAGTTTGGTGGCACAGTGGTTAAGTACTTGGCTGCTAATTGAATGGTCAGCGATTCAAACCCATCAGTCACTCCTTGACGGTCTGCTTCTGTTTGACTCTGTTCTGTAGGGTTGCCATGAGTCACTTTCAAGTCCACAGTGTCAGGATGAGTTTATGAGGACATGTATTGCCCATCAGCATTTTAGTGTCTCTGATTACCTGAACATGTAGTCTTGGTTGTAGTATGTGCTGATGGATACCCATATGACCTAGTGAATCTCGGGAAATTGGCCTTACTCTAACAATCCTACCACCAGAGTCAACCTGGGACATGTTGTTGTTGTTAGGTACCATTTGAGTCGAGTACAACTCATAGTAACACTATGAACAAAAGATCTGAATGAACCCTGTTCTATCCTGCACCATCCTCACACTTCCTGACACACGAGCCCATTGCAGCAGTTACCATCTCAGTCTACCTAGGTAGAGGTCTTCCTCACCTTCATCGACCCTCCATCCTTCCCAGCATCATGTCCTTCTCCAAGGATTAGTAAAGGAAAGGAAGACCTTCAACCAGGTGGGCTGACACAGTGACAGCTGCAATGGGCTCTTGTGTGTGTGCTGATGGTGCAGGACAGGGTTCAGATCTTTTGTTCATAGTGTCACTGTGAGTTGTACTCAATTCTGTGGCAACAAAAGCAGTAGAACAGTGTTCTTATACAGTGGAACAGAACACTGCCAGGTCCTGCATCATCCCCACTGACTCTTGTGGGTTGGACTGGTATGATTTGTAGGGTTTCCAGTGGCTCACGGAACTAGATAATGTCCCTTGTTTATTTATCACATAATAATGTTCTATGGGACACAGCTTGAGAAATGAAAGACAGTCTCTGCCCTGAGAGGAGAACCATCCACTGAGTTAGAAAAACATTCACTTGACTCTGGGTCACTGAAGTTTAGAGAGTTCTCTAAAAAGGAGTGTGTGTGTGTGTGTGTGTGTGTGTGTGTGTGTGTGTGTGTGTGTGTGTTTTGGGGGGTGTGGCAGAGAAGGGCCCCTGGCAGGTGGCTTCTATTGAAATTGGCCCTGTCTGAATCCCTGTTGGCTTTGTGCTCCTGGAGAAGCCTTTTGTCCTGGCTTGGAAATACTGAAAAGCAGCTACATCTGTCATGCCTGGGAAGCGGAGTGTGCAGCGTGGGGGGTGAACCAGCCGGCAGCAGACACCCCTCTTGAGGCCCAGCCTGCCGAAAGCTCCTTGGTATCTGAGAAGGGAGGGGCTGATGATCTGAAGGCAGCTGCTTGCTAATCCTGGAAGTGGACTGAACAAGATTTAGCCCCCTTATCTCTTTGCATTCCGTTCCCCTCTTGTGCTCCGGGTGGGGGGAGGGAGGTAGAGGTGGCCTTGTGGGAAGAAGCAGGTGACTGGGTGTTCCCTTCCTTCTCCACCTCCCCAGCTGTCAGCACCCGGAGGATGGAGATGGACTGGGATGGAAGGCACTTGGCTCCCCATTACCCAGACAAGCTAGAATGAAGGCATTTTTGCTTTAAATGTAAGCAGGAGTTCAGAATGGTTAAATGGATTTATGTAGGCTTGTGGAACCGTAACTGGAGTCCTGCTTGAGTTGCTTGCAGACATCGGTGGTGAGAAGTGGATGTGGACTGTTTGTCCCCCAGATGGATGGCTTCCTGAGACATGCCTGGGAGGCCTCACTGGAGTCTTCACTTGGAACAAATCCAGCCCAGGGAATTCCCAGAGCCTGAGAGGGAGGCTTTACCCAGAGGCCACTGTTATTTCTAAGGCTGTTAGAGACTGGGAAAGATACAAACCAGCCCTGTTTCCTGGGGATTATAATACTTCCAGAGCAGGGGACTCCCTGTCATTGAAGCAGGGCAAAGATTTCCAATTTCTTTCTATAGTTGTGTGTTTTTGTTTTGTTGGTTTTTTTTGTTTGTTTTGTTTATTTATTTTTAATTTCAATGAACATCTACAGAGATTTTGGAATTCCATTCATTCATTGTTGCACTTTTCTCCCCCCGCCCCTTCGCTCCTCTCCTTGAAAAGCAAAAGAAAAACTCCTTCATTGGTACACAATCCCCCCCCCCTCACCCCGCACCGCCCCCAGTCCCACCCAAGGCTTTCTATAGTTTTTAAAATGCTGCTTTTCATCTTTTGACCTTCCCAATTGGTGGTGGGTAGTAGGGGAGTTGGCTTGTTCTCAGTGGGTATTAGATTGAGGCTCCTGCCCATACTTTGTCACCAAAGTCCTGGGACCATTTCCCTGATTGGTTCTTAGCCCCTGAGGGCCAGGAGTGATCCCAGTCCCTTGCTGCTGCCTTTTGTTACTGGAGAAAGGGCAGATGCTATCCCTCAGACCATCTTTCCCCTCCAACAAGAATCCTAGGGACAGGCTTTGGTATTTGAGAGAGGAGTGTTAGCCGCTGCTGCCAACTAGGATTGTGTCTGTAGACTGCGGGGCTCCAGCCTCCCTTGGGGTGAAAGGGCCAGAAGCCCTGACCCTGTGGACTTGCCTTGGCCCCCAGGAAGGGAGTCCTTGCCAGGAACCTGTGAGCTCATTTGAGGTGGGTGTTCAGTGAGGGTGGAGAGGACTAGTGAGGAAGATGACTCCCTCTTTCCTCCTTCAGCTGGGTATGCATCACCACTGCTGGGAACTTCTAGACAACGTGGTCATTATGGAAATTCTTATCACCAGGTGGAGCTTTGCTTGTTCAGAAGAATCTTGAGATGGGCTCCTTCTGGGTCCTGGCAACGGGAGATCAAACCGTTCACTTAGTGCCCCACAGTGTCCAAGGCCCACTCCTATCTGCCTGTGGTTTTCCCATCACCTTGTCGCTCCTGTCTTCAGCTGGTCAGCTCTGCAAACGTGTGGCTCTAGCATGACCAGCGGCAGGCACACCATGGGAGTGGGAATGGTTCCGCACGCCGTGCTTTATGCTTCCCACAGGCTCTTCCACTTCCTGTCTTGGTCCTACAGCTGCTGCCCATCTGCACCTAGAGATGGGGGGACTGTTGTCCTGGGGAGGGCTGCTCTTCTCTACAAAGAAGGTCCAGGATTTCCTCTGGGTGATTGGCTCTTCTTGGGAGAATGGGATTGCCCTCCTCCCAAGCACTCTGGAGACTTCCTCCAGGCTCCCACTTTGAATCCTGATTTTAAGCAGTGCCCCTTCCCTGTACCTCCTCCCCATGGAGAATGGTAGGAGGTCAGTCCTACCAGAAGGTGATTTGTCATCTGTGAGATCTTTGCTTCAGGAAACATGTTTCTCGCTGTCTAAGACTGGGGGCCAGAAGCAGTCATTCTTGGATTTCCATGGAAACCAGAGTGGCTAAGGCATGGGAAGTAATGGCTTGATTATAGGTACTGAAATCTGAGAAGGGTTCCCTGAATCCTCCATGCTTTTCCAGGAAATAAATCCATGTGGTTTCCTCAGGGCCCTATTGGTCACCACACTCTGTCATCAACTAGCTACATAACCTTGACCAAAGTCTTCAACTTTGAGCTCTTTGTTTCTGTTTGCCTGAAATGGAGAAATGTCAGCTCTATCCAGGTCATGAGTTTAGAGATGATATACATGGAGGAGCTATAGAATATATAAAGCATTAAACAAATTTGGGGGTTGTATTACCTATCTAGGAAGAGAGAACTATAGAAGCCAAAGTTTGAAGTTGGACAAAACCCTTAGACTTTAGTGGGGTTATTGTTTTGTACTGTTGAATCGGAACTAACCCATAGCTGACCCTCTGGTGGGTTTTCAGAGGCATTTAATTGCACTGGAGGAGATTACCTATCCTTCTCCCAACTTTGGGAAGATTATGCATATCTTATATTTTACAGATGATGAAACCAGGGTTCAGAGAGCGAGAGTAACTTGTAGAGGTGCTCTGCACAGCCAGTGCAGAGCTGGAACTAGAACTTGGAAGTGTTTCCTTCTGGCTTAGCCTTACGTCACTTGATAAACTCTCTCCTTGGAGTAGAGAGCCACAGAGTAGATAAACTCTGCTAAAAAAACCAGAAAGTCATGAAGTTTTATTTATTCATGCCATAGGGGAAGGGAAGGAGGTAGTAGAGTTGATAAATACTTTTCAAAATGTTAGTGGATTAGTTTTTTCTCTAGGAAATGTATCTCTTTAATTCCAATATCCTTGCATAATGTTCTGTACCCCAGAGCCTGGTGCTTAGTGCCCCAGAAACATATGTATGTGTGTGAATAAGAGAGAGAGAGATATCCATTACCCAGTTGAGCACTGGATGTACCCAGGCCCTTTCTTTGATGACACCTTATTACAACTATGAACTCTTCTTTTTGCTGGTATGAAATTATCCAGAGCTTTATAAGCTGTAATTGCATCTCTGCATTCTTTGGCTCCTGTCTCGAAAAGTGGTTTTCACAGCTACAGTGAATAGTCGACTGTTAGAACCGGAAAGCACATTAGGAATGTGACCTCCTCAGTGTACAGGGAGAGAACCATGGCTCTGAGAGCAGGGGCTTGGCCTTGGCCACACAGTTGGGTAAGATTGAGTACTATAGGTTGGTAAGTTGAGTACCGTAGGAGCAAGAGCTTACGGCAGTGGAGGGCCACACACCAGCCTCGCATGTATTCCATCTTGGCAGAGATGACCTTTTGATAGGTCAGCGAGATCGGATGCAGCTCCGCCCTTGAGAGGGCCCTATGTTGACCTGAACATCCCTCTTCTTCCCCTTGCTGCTGTCTTCCTTTGATCTCCCAGCCACTTATTCCCTTCTGACTTTTACTTCAGAAATTCAAGATATGCAGCAGAACTGAAAGATGTGAACAGTGAGCATTCCTCTATCCAACCACCTAGATTCAACCATTCAAGTTTGTTTGTGTTTTTTAAATGATTGGTAGGAGTTTATTTTTCAGATCTTGCATGTTTGAAATACCATTCCGTTTTTACTGGACTTGCTTGATCATGTCTCTCTCCAGCCCATCATCTTTCACACATGTATATGTATGTGTTTATCATTAAGTAGCAGCCTCATTGCCATCAAATCAGAGCCTACTAATAGCTGATCTACAGTGGGGTTGTAAATCTCATGAGAGGAGCCTGTCCATCCTTCTCCTGCAGAGCTACTGGTGGATTCAAACTGCCAGAGAAACACCACCTTTGGATTAGCAGAGCAAGTCCTTGTGGATATGCCACCAGAGCTTCCTGTAGCATGAAGTAGAATTTGATATTTGTTCTTGCATTTGTGTGTGTTGGAGAGGTGGAGGTGGTGGTGTAAGAGTTATGTAATAGTGCAGTACACAAATTTGTAATAATGTATCATTTGACATTTTGGTACTTGCCTACATCTCTGCAACACAAACCTCTGTCAAGATAAAGAGGGAAAATTGTTGCCCTAGAAACACCCTCCCCCCCAACCCACCCCCTACATGGTTTTCCCAATTAACACTCCTCAAGCTGCCTTGTAGACAGCCCCTTCTGATTTGTTTGCACCATAGATTGGTTTTCACTATTCTGGAACCTCATGTAGATGGAATCATCATTATGAACTCTTGTGTGAGACTCATCCATGTGGTTACTTATGTTGGTAATTTATTCCATTTTATGAGTGGTGCTGTTTGCCATCAAGTCAGAAGCAACTCAGAGTTGACCCTCCTAGGTTTTCAGAGGCTATAAATTGCATGGGAGGAGATTGCCCATCTCTCTCCTGATTGCTCACTAGTTTACAAAGCCCTTCTGTTGTGAACAGCTGGTGGATTCAAACCATGTACCTTCAGGTTAGCACTAGGTCACCAGTGCTCTCTTATGACGAGTAGTATTCCTTTAAATGCATAACTTGCCCATTTCCCCATTGATAGTTATCTGGATTGTTTGCAATTTTTTATTTATAGATAGTGAGTAAAACTCCCAATTTGGAAGCAGGAGTGGCATCCACTTCCTAAACAACATGTCTCTGGAAACTCTGTGAACTTAGTTAAATGTCGATAGTTACAGAGAAACTTCAGGCTTTTTGTTCAGAGAGTCGCTAAGAGTCGTGCTTGACTCGAATGCAATCAAAAACAACAACAAAACTCCTAATAAATATTCTTGCACAATTTTTGTGGAATAATGCTGTAGCTTCTGTTGGGTCGATCTGTAGGATTTGAAAGAGCTTTTATGCCTTGTTCTTCTCTGTCTCTCTGACCTGACATCTTATTGTGTTCTGACTCAAGAATATGAATGTCTGGAAGAGTCTTGTTGATTCTTTAATGTCTCCCCAATGTAGGCATCCTCTTGAGGTCTCCCGTAAAAGTTTCTGCTTAAATGCTTCCAGAGATAGGGGACACAGGCAACTTGACAGCACGTAACAACAAGGGTTGCTGTAATTTTGTTTTTTGGGTAAGATGGTATTAAAATACTCACCTTGAAAATATAAAAGACACTCACCTTAAAGTCATTTAACGCCTCTAATATGAATACCATTTATTGTCTTCTTAGCCTTTGTGTCATGTCATCATTGCTACCACTTTAGGAGAAAAGTACTGTTAATAATAATAAATCTATTGGTTTAAAACTAGTACTATCAGCATGTTAGACTAGAGAATTCTTTGTTATAAGGGGTAGTTTAGGCTATTTAACAGCATCCCTGGCCTCTGTCTACTAAGTGCCAGTTTTGTACCCCCAAGTTTCAGCAAACAGATGCAGGCCTAGGCGTGTTCACCAAGAAATCTGGAAGACTGCTACCTGTACGGCTGACCAGAAGAGATCCATATTTGTTCCTACTCCTAAAAAAGGTGATCCAACAGAATGTAGAAATTATAAAACAGTATCATTAATGGCACATGCAAGTAAAAATTTACTAACATTATTTTAAAATATCTACAATAGTACATCAACAAAGAACTGCCAGAGATTCAGGCTGGGTTTAGATAGAAGAGGCTATCATTGCTGATGTCAGATGGATCTTGGTTGAAAGCAGAGCGTGCCAGAAGGTCGTCTGCTTGTGTTTTATTAACTCTGCAGAGGCATTTGACTATGCGGAGCATAACAAATTGTGGCTAATGTTGAGAAGAAATGGGAATCACACAATACTTAATTGTTTTCATGTGAAACCTATACCTAGACCAAAAAGCTGTTCTCTGAACTGAGAAAGGGAACATTGCATGTTCTAAAATCAAGAAAGGTATACGTCAGGGCTGTGTCTTTTCTCCATACCTGTTCAGTCTCTGCTGAGCAAATCATTTGAACAGCTAGACTTTATGAGTGAAAATGTGGCATCAGGATCAGAGGGAGACTAATTAACAACTTGTGTTATGTAAATTACACAGACTTGCTTGCTGAAAGTGAGGACGGAATGCTGCAGAAGATAAAGATCTTCAACAGATTTAAGTATGAATTAAATCTCAACATCAAGAAAACAAAAATCCTCACCAGTGGGCCAGGAGACAACATCATCATGATCAATGGAGAAAAGTTAGAAATTGTCTATTTCTTCTTACTTGGATCCACAAGCAATAGCTTAGTACAAGCAGTCAGAAAAATCAAAAGGCTTTTTGCATTGGGAAAATCTGTAGACAGGGACCTCTCCAGAGTCCTGAGGAGTAAGGATGGCAGCTTAAAGACTAACATATGCCTGATAAAGCCATGGTCTTTGCAAGTACTTGCTATGCATCTGAGAATTGAACAGTGAATAAAGGTAACAGAATAATCCCTTCCTTAGAGTTGTGGTTCTGGAGAAAAGTGCCAGATATCACATGGACTGCCAAGAGAACAAACAAATATGTCTTGGAGAAGGGGCAGCCAGGGTACTCCTTGAGGGAAGGATAGTGAAACATAGTTTCAGACACTTTGGGCATGTTGTTTGGAGGGGCCAGTCCTTGGGAAAGGACATCATGCTCAGAAAAGTGGAGAGTCAGTGAAGGAGGGGAAGACCCTCAACAAGAGAGACTGACGTAGTAACAGTAACAGTGGACCATCGTGAGACAGAGATGATGATAATGATGACGACACAGGACAGGGCAGGGTTCAGGTCCATCATTCATAGGGTTACTAAGTGATAGCTTGTTGGCACATAACAACAACAAAACACTCCCAAGGGAGCTCTGGCGGCTGAGTAGTCAAGAGTTGTGCTGCTAACCCAAAGGCAGATAGTTTGAATCCACCAGATACTCTATAGGAGAGGATGGGCAGTCTTCTTTGTATGTGATTTATAGCCTCTAAAAACCTGCTGGTGGGTCAGGGTATGAATTGGTTCTGGCCCAGTGGTACATAACAACAACAACTACTCCCAAGTCATGGCGATCACATTGTTTTCAGGTAGTGTCCTTTTGGGGAGCAAAATCACCTGTGTTGAGGACTAGTCTCAACATGTAGAATCTAGTTACTGAAATAATGAAAATAATACTACTTTTTTCCCCAAGGGGTAACTACTATTAAGTTTGGTATTTCTCCTTCCAGATTGTTTCTTCGTACAGCTAGTTTTCCTATTGCATAATTCTGATGTGAAACAAATTTCACTAGTTAAATAAGTCCAGTCCCCAACGTGATTCAGTTTCCAGTTGACATGGTTTATTAACTTTTGAGTAATTACAAACTGTGAGTTCCTCAGTATATAGATCTCTGTGTAAATACCAGTCATCCATATGATCACTGACCAGTTGTGTCAGATTTTTGAGAGTGGTTGGCCACTGTCCGTCTGTTGTTCAGTTCACGCACAGATAAGTAAGCATGTAGATAGATGTATTACTTCCTTGTCTCCTAGTGATGAATCCATGGGGCATTAAAAAGGGCAATTCAAAGAGGGAATTGGGTAAACAGATGAAATTTCAACAAAGACAGGACAAGAAGCAACACTGGAAGTGAAATTTGAGTGGAACGTAAATAGAAGGCTAGAAGTTGCTGACCAAGAATGTTGACACTGCCTCTTCTGAAGAGAATACGCACGCAGACATAGGAACTCCATGAATGCAAGCTCATTGACATAAGTGAGGAGGACGGTTGTAACCAAAAGGGTGAAAATGTCCCAGAGGAAATGATGCTGGCGTCAGCTTCACGTTGAAGTGACTCTTCGAAGTTTTTCACAACATATAAAGTGCAAAGGATATAACGTTGGGTATTGATCCAAACCTTGGAGTGTAATGATTGTCATGGCATAGAAAAAAAATGCCTGCTCTGTGTTGTATGTTGTGAAAGGCAAGCATGGTTCAAGCCACTCAGGATCTTTTGAGTCTTTTTTCCCTCCCAAAGAAATAACATTTATTCTCAGTAACTCACGCTTTATCTTGCAGTATTAGTAGATAAATGTTGTTGTGTATCATTGTGTTGGAACCAACCTATACCTGAGCCTCTAGTGGATTTTCAGATGGCAGTACATTGCATGGGAGGAGATTGCCCATCCTTCTCCCACAGAGCAGCTGGTAGTTGAACCCCGTACTTTTGCATCGGCAGCACAATTCTTTACCACTAAGAACTCCCTGTTAGTTTAATACTAATATGTACTATAATATTATTTAATCTTAATTTATCTACTAGATAAATAATAGTTTATTGTTTTTCATTATTCTAGTCATTTATGACTGATAGAATTTTTAATACTTTGACATAAAACAGCTGTAATTTTGAACCCTGGTGATTAGGATAGAGTGAATACACACATGCACACATAATTTCTTTTGCTTCGTAAAAACATTTTATAGCAATAGGTTCAAACTACCAGTATCTAAAACTTGCTTTTTATATAAAAAATATCTTGTTTTTGAACTTTCCTGATGTCATTATAGTTGCATACAGTCTGCGGTATGTTGTTGTTATGTGCCATTGAGTCGCCTTCGACTCATAGTGACTCGTAGTCCGTGGTATAGACATGTCTTAATTTATTTTACCAGTTTTCTGTTCATGGATATGCAGTTTAACTGTAGTTGTTTTTCTTCTTAGTTAGAAATAGTGCTAAAGTGGCTATCTTTGAAAGATACTATTGTTAGTCCCATTAAATGAGTAAGGGCTGTTTAGGAAGGGAGACTAGGATATCCTTTCAGGAGATTCAGGCAGCTACTAAGCTTAGAGCTGGAGTTTGAGCTTGGGACAACGAAATGTCAGAGCTCTGGGTTTTAACCACATAGCTTATAATATAACTTCTCTTTAGAAACAGCTTTTGACAACAACAATTAAGGTTCCCCAAGCAACAACAATAGTAGAGTTGTTCAGATGGAACAGTTCTAAGTGTTTTACTTAATCATTAATAGCTGTACGACACACAGGCATTGTTGTGTTGTTAGGTGCTATTCAGGTTGGTACTCACCCCTAGTGAACCGTACTGATGCATATGCACAACAGAATGAGACGTCACTCAGCCCTGAGCCATCTGTAGCAGTTGTTGTTATGTTTGAGCCCATGGTTGTAGCCATTATGTCAACCTGTCCTGTTGAGGATCTTCTCTATATTATAAAAAAGGCAGTTTGAGGTATGTTGTTGTTGTTGTAATGTTCCGTCAAATCACTTATGACTCATAGTGACCCTGTGCCCTATAGCTCGGAACCCTGCTCTATCCTGAACCAATCTCACTGTCTCTGATTACCCCAGTTACTGTATCAATCCATTTCATCCAGAGTCTTCCTCTCCTGTGCTGACCCTTGGCCTTTCCAAGCATGATATCCTTCTCCAAAGACTGGCCCCTCCTGCCTACACGCCCAAAGTCTATGAGATGGAGTCTCAGAGTCCTTGCCTCCAAGGAGCAGCTTGGTTTCACCCCCTCAACTTGCTGGTATTCCATAGCTAGCTAGTGGAGGGACTGGGACTCCACCTAGGTAGCCTGGCTATATACATTCTTTGCTTTCACTCATCATGTTATATTACCCATGTTATCATCTGACTCAAGAAAGGTGTCTTTCATCCTGTGCTATTGTAAATGCCTTTTGGAACACTAAAATTTGTGCTGCCAAGCCCAAGGTTTGTGGTTCTAATCTACCAGTTGTTCTGCAGGAGAAAGATGGGCAGTCTTCTTCCATGTGGCTATGGGTCAGTTCCAACTTGATGGTACACAGCAGCAACAGAAAGTCTCATTAGTTTTTATTCATATTTTCTTCATCTTCTAAGAATCTGTTGCTGGGTACACTGTCTATTCCCTCTTTTAACTTTTGTGGTGGTTGTTGATGAATTTGACATCTACTGTACCTTGAGCTAACTTCTTGGTAAAATATTAGACAAAACCAACAACAGCATTCTGTAGTTTGTCATGAGCATTCTCTAGGTTTAATCAGTAAGCACATATTTATTGAGTACCTCCTGAGTACTGTGTACTGGACTTAGGTTTTGGAATCAAGGATGAATAAGATACAGCCCCAGCCTCCAAGTGGAGGTTGGTCTACAGCAGGAAGTGGAAGTCTTTAAAATGACATCAGTAGTGAACTGGGGCGGGGGCGGGGGTGGTATGGGGAAGCGGGTAGGAAGAAAAATGTGCAACAATGAATGAAAATCCAACTTTTCTGTCAACTTTCATTAAAATCACAATTAAAAAAAATTTAAAATAGCACCACCAGTGCATGCTCCCATTACAGTTGATCAAGTATCTCTTGGAAATAGAAAAGGAAAAGGAGCTCAGTCTGCCTGGAAGTAGTCAGAGACTTCATGGTGGTTGTTATTGTTATGTGCTGTTGAGTCAAGTGCCTCTCATAGCCTCCCTGTGAACAGCACATCTGAACCCTGTCCTATCCTGTGTCATCCTCATCAGCTCTGATGTATTTGAGCTCATTGCTGTCAGGCTAACTCCTTTGAGGTTGTCTTCTCTTTCACTGACCCTCTCTAAGCATGATGTCCCTTTATAAGGAACAGCCTCTCCTGATGACATGCCCAAAGTATGAAATGAAGCTTTGCCTCCCAGGAGCACTCTGGCTGCACCTATTCCAAGACATACCTGTTTGTTCTTTTTGGCAGTCCATGGAATATTCACTACTCTTCTCCAGACCGCTACTCAAAGGCATTAGTCTTCTTGTCTCATCCTTATTCATTGAGGTGTAGCAGGTGACTGTATGGGAGCTTGGAAAATCTAAGATAAGCAATTAGGATTTTATCCTCATAGCCAGTAGAGATGTTAAGGAGGAAAACTTTAGCCTTAAAAAGATTTGCTTTTCATGAGTTTTATTTGCAAATCCTGGATGCTTTGGAATGGAGCAAGTCTGCCACCTAGAAGCCAGTTAGAAAACACACAAGAGCAAAGGGAGAGAACCAAGAAGTAGCAGCAAGACTGGAAAAGGGAGGATAGATTCCAGTGTCTTCCCAAAGACAAAATTGGATTGGCTCTTTTGGCGAAGGAGGGAGGCTGAAGCTGATGACTACAGGACGTGTGTCCAGGAGCCTGGCTCAGTGGTGGTATCACCGTCATTTACTGATATCAGGGAGCATCTCAGAAGGGTTCTTTTGGTCCATGTGGTAGATCCAGGAAATAAAATGTTATTATTGATCATTTAGAAGAACGACAATTACTATCTAAATGCTCTTTCACCTCACTTTTCTTTCTTTGTTATCCCAAAAATCTGGCAGAAGCTTCTCTCTAAACCTTATAAAGTTAGGCATTCTTTTAATCATTAATTTAGTAACTGATAAAAAAGGAAACAGGACTAGATTAGCTTGCTTCTTGGTGAACCCAGGCCAGGCTGTGATGGACCAATTCATGCACTGGTCTAAGACCTCTGCCAGAGCCAGATGTGAAATAAGCATTCCATCCTGTTTTTCCTTTATCCCTTTATCCAAACCCAAGAAAAAAGGCCAGATCAGTTTTTTATAAGCTCTTTATTCTTCACGCCTTGTTAATAATTTTGTTTACATACCTGTTTCATTGCCCAAACTGTGAACGCCTTGCATTCCGAAGGCGCCGGTGTTGTGTGGGTGGGGATGTGGGGTGGTGGGAATGTGGGCCTGCCAGAAAGCGGGGTTCTTTCTATCCCCTCCTCTCCTGGCTCTACCAGTGGTTTTGGAATCATACCTGCAGTTTCTGTCTCCTTTCTTTTTTTTAAATTTATTTTATTGTTTTTGTGCATGTACCCTCAAATCAGATCTGACTGGTACAGGAGATTGTCCCTCCTTTTCCAGCAGAGCATCTAATGGATTCGAACCACACACCTCTGGGATTGTAGTGCAGCTTCTTGCCACTAGGCCACCATAGCTCTCTTGTCTCCTTCCTTCTTAAGAAATATTTTGTGTGAAAGTTTACAAAGCAAATTGGGTTCTCATTCAACAGTTAATGCACAAATCTGCAATAATTCAGTGGTCTCCCCATTTCTGCCCTGCCTTTCTCATTTCCATCTCTCCAGTTTCCCACTGCATCCCTCTCTTCTTCTTTTTGTTTCTGGGTAGACTTTGCCCACCTGGTTTTATACAGTTCATTGGTTAAAAGAGCACGTTCTTGACAGTTGTTTATTCTAAGCCAGTATAAGGCTATAAGGTGACCTCTGGGAGTGATTTCAGTTCTAAGTTAAAGGGGGTCTTAGAACAATAGCGTTGGGGTTCCTTCGACTCTCCCAGTCCAGTAAGTCTAGTCTAAATCTGAGTTTTATTCTACATTCCCCCCCCCCCCCATCTAACCAGGAGCTTCTATGGTGGCCCAGGTCAGCACAGTTGGTGGTGGTAACAGGACACTCTCTAGATCTCCACACACCTGTTGTTTCATTTTGCATCCTGCCACGTGATCTTTCTAAGATTGGCAAGTCATTGTTGGGTTCATAGTTGGTTCCTGGTCTAGCTGGGACTTGATGTTTCTGTTATGTGTGCTTCTGTGTATGTGTGTGCAAATGTTTAGCTTGTTCTAGTCTGAAGAACAGGGAGCTCTGGTGGCCTAGGGGCAAGAAACTGCACTGTAATCTCAGAGGTGAGAGGTTCGAATCCACCAGATGCTTTGCTGGAGAAGGAAGGACAATCTCCTCCTGTCCCAGTCAAATCTGACTTGATGGTACACACAGAAAATAATAAAAGAGTTATAAAAAGAAAAAGAAAGGAAGGAAGGAAGGAAAAGAAAAGAAACTGCACATTCGAATACTGATGACATGTGATTCGAGGCCACCAGCTGCTCTGTGGGAGGATTGGCAGTCTCCTTCTGTGAGATTAACTGCTTCTGTGATTAATTGGAGGGTCAGCTGTGGGTCGGTTCTGACTAGCTGGTACACAACAACAACAACAGTCTGAAGAGCAGGGAGCTCTGGGGGTCTAGCGATAAGGAGTTGTGCTGTTAACTGAAAGGTATGTGGTTTGAATCTGCTAGTGGTTCCACGTGTGAAAGGTGGACAGTCTTCTCTTACGTGGTTTCCAGCCTCTGAAAATCCACTTGAGTGTCAACTCTGAGTTGTTTATGACTCAACAGCACACAACAACAACAAGTCTGAAGAGCATGTTCTTTAATAGAGATGATGGAATGAGTTGGGAATGAATATGCCCTCATTTTCTGTAATCTTGTTTGCTGATGGATCTTCTGTTCTTTTTTTAGGGGACTCTTTCCTCCATGATTGTTCGGATAACTTTGGATATAAAGAATACATGTTGTTGTTGTTGTTGTTATGTGCTGTTGAGTTGTTTGTGACTCATAGCGACCCTGTGTACAACAGCCCTAAACCGTGCTCTATCCTGTGCCAATTTCACTGCCCCCGACACACCCATCCTGAGTACCCCAGTCACTGAATCAATCCACCTCATAGAGGGTCTTCCCCTCCTGCTCTGTCCCTCTACTCTACCCAGCATCATGTCCTTCTCCAAAGACCTGTCTCTCCTTACAACATGTCCAGTGTATGTCAGGCGAAGCCCCAGAATCCTTGCCTCCAAGGAGCAGCCTGGTTTAACCCTCTCTAGGATGAATCTATTTGTTTTCTTGGCAGTCCATGGTACATTCAATACTTTTCTCCAGCACCACAGCTCAAAGGCGTCAATTCTCCTTCTATCCTCCCTAGTCATTGTCCAACTCTGATGCATAACAAGTGATTGCAAAAACCATGGCCTGTATCAGGCGGACCTTAGTCTCCAGAGAGACACTGTTGCTCTTGAGTATTTTGGAGAGGTCCCTAACCGCAGACTTTCCCTTTGCAATACGTTTTTTGATTTCCTGGCTACTGGTGCCAAGAGTGTCGACTGTGGAGCCGAGCAAACTGAAGCTGTGAACACTCTCAATCTCTTCGCCATCCATCCTGATGCTACCGATTGGTCCAGTGGTGAGAATCTTTGTCTTCTTGACATTGAGCCTCAGTCCATATTGAAGGCTGCAGTCCTTGACCCTCTGCAGCAAGTGCATGAGGTCCTCCTCAGTTTCAGCGAGCAAGGTTGTGCCATCTGCATAACACAGATTGTTGATAGATCGTCCACCAATCCTAACGCCATGCTTCTCTTCGACCAGCTATCCTGAGTAGATTCTGACTGATGGTGACCCTTCATTGGCCATTTGAGGCCATAAAGCTTTGTGGAAGGAGACTGCCCCATGTTTCTTCTGCTGAGTGGTTCAAACTGCCCACCTTTCGGTTTGCAGCCCTATATGTAACGCATAATCTCCAGGCTTCCTTATCTTTGGGTACAGCTTTAGAAAACTCTTCTAGTTGTTTTTGCATTTTCACAAACTGCTCATTCCACACTACTGTTTGGATCTGTTCTGGGTTATGGGCAATTGCTCAGGTCTTTGACATACTCATTAAAACCTGAACTCGCCAGTGTTCTTTCAGCACCTCGACACCATGGCTATCTCCTCCTGGTTTCATTTTCATTGTGTTGCTATCTTTTAGATGATCAGAATTCTCTTGTCAGAGACTCGTCATAGCTTTCAAGATGTGTTCCCTTTTAGGGTCTTTGCATCAGATTACTCCTGTTTGCCAACAGCTAAGCACTAGTTTCCTTTAAGTTTAGGCTGAACAATTGCATTTGCCTCTATTTTTTTCCTTCTTTTCTCCATTCAGAATGGCACAGTTATTTCCTTTCAGTGTGATTTTGCTGTTAGTTTTGCTGTCTAAGGTTGGTTTTTCAGATCATAATATACTAGTGTTCCCTCTTCATTAATAGGGTAACAGTTCCTTATCTTGCGTCTTCATCTGTGCTGAAGTGAAGGCCTGAGTGGGATGAGGATTTATCAGCTGTTCTGCTCTGTGTCATTAGTTTTAAGTTAGGAGATCCATCTCCTGTCTGAACTATTTTTGCCAGCTCTCTAGGAAAGAGTTGTTTGAATTGCAGCCTGACCATCCGTTCTCCCCTATGTTACAAAAGTTACTGAATTTCTAGCTCCTTTTTCCTTTCCTTCTCACAAAGTAGTTTCCAATCAGGTATGTGGGGTTCTGAACATGGGTGTGTGTGTGTGTGTGTGTTCTTGATTTATATGACCATTGTCTTCCGTGTTCTTTGTCTACTCCCGTTTCTTCCCCTGTGGATTAAGGTACAAGTGCCATAAATCTCCTTCCACTCACTTAGTGTGAGGCACGGAAGATTCCTTTTCTTACTTTAAGTACGAATTTCAGATGTGCTTTACCTGTCCCACAGGGTCAAATTGATAGAGGCTGCTTAAGCCAGAGTCAGTGCTTCTGTTCTTCCACCTTGATTTCTCCTATTAATTTGTGTATCTTTGTGGATTTTTAAAGGTCATACCCAATGCTACAAAGAACATGGTATCTTTCTTCCTGCTACTCACATTTCCAGTGGAAGCCAACTTAGACAATGGTGGGTTTCCTTCCTGCAGCAGTCTCATCTCCTAGGGAGAGGTGTTTTGGATCCTTTGGTAAGCTCTGGCCTGTTGTGACAATTTGCTCTTTTAATCCACAATTTGTCTACACTTGGCCCAGGGCTTGGCCATACTGCCCTGTGAGCAGGACAAGGGAGGGAGACAGGAAAAATCAAACAGTAAACGGTAAACTAATATTTGCAAGGGCAAAGCATAGATACAGATACAGCTATACCTATATATCTGGTGGCTGGGCTTAGTGGTAAGGAATCGCACTGCCAACGTAAAGGTACTTGATTCAAATCCAGTAGCTGTTCCCTGGGAGAAAGATTGACAGTCTCTTCCTGTTCAGTTAACTGCCTCTGAAAACTAACAGGAGGGTCAGCTATGGGTTGGTTCCAACCCAGCTGTACACAAGGACCACCATACTGTATGTATATTACAATGTCTATTTATTATTACCACAGTGAAGCTTCCTAAAAACACACACACACACACACACACACACACACACACACACACACACACATATAAATGCAATGCAGGTGGCATATGATTGGCATTACCATTTGATTGGTAAATGAAAGTATGCTTTCACTTTCAAAGTCCTAATTATCTGCTGAAAGAAACAAATATCTGCATCCCACACTTTGAGTTTCCTACTGGGCTCTTCCCAGAGCCTGACAGCTCAACTCCTGAGCAGAGGATTGTTCAGGTTCCTCTAAGGCCTGCTCCTGTTAGCATAGCTCAGTTGCACCCTCCAGAAAGATGCTAGGCCTGCACATCTACAGGATTCTTAACACTTACAGGGTGTTACCACCGGTGATGTCATTAGGGTTGGGTCATCAGTGTGGAATCTCATGGTGTCATAGCCCCGTGGGGTGGGGCAGAGCGGACTGGTGAGCCCGCCCCATGGGCGGAGCTGCCCCACCCCTTCACAGGGCAGGTGCTCACTTGTGGAGCCTTGTTCCAGAAGCTCCTTCTTCCCTCTCCCATTGGCCAAGGTGGAGACTTTCCGCTCTGCCCCATCATGGGCTGCACCCTCTTGCTGGTGGGTGGCTGGTTGATAAAGAATTGAACTGCCTTCATAAGGGTACAGGGTTTGAATCCACCACTTGCTCTTTGGAAGGCACCCAGGCATTCCTCTTCCCTGTGAATTACTACCTCTGAAAATCCACCGGTGTGGGTTTGTTGTGTATCATCAAGTTCTAGCTTGTTGATACACAACAACATTAACAGTGATGAGCTATTACACTAACAACTTTGCCTTGCTGGGTGGTGACGTGCCCTTTGGGGACCTCAGTACCTAGGGGTCATGTTCATGTCCCTCCCTCTGACAGTCCTGGTTGGCTTCCCCATCCTCACTCCCCTAAGGACTTTACTAGTTCCTGCCAGGCTGATATGAGAGCCTGGTCTCTGAGGACTCCTCCTTTTGTAGCAGGAAGGTTGCCTAGCATTTAGGGTCACCAGGAGTTGGAAAGACTTAAGTCTCTTGTGGGAAAGGGGTTGGTTGGCATCCTTCTTTTACACAGCAGCACAGATACTGTCATGTGGATTTGTTGTCATTGTTAGACTAGCCCCTTATTGGTGGAATGTAGGTGTGACCAGTATCCTTGCCATTAAAATTCTTCACAGATGTAATTATAGACTTCTTAGCTGGTAATTTACTGAGTTCAGAATTTGAGCATTTACAGTATTGCTACATCTGACCATATGTCTGTAAACATGTATGGGTTTATCTCTCTACCAAGTGTTTGAGGAAGAATGCCTTTCTGTCCACATCCTTGTATAGACCTCAGAGTTTATTGTCTGTTTTTGTCAAATATTTTTTATGTTTTCTTCATAAACATTTCTCTTTTAATTTATGACATTGAACATTTTTGTTTATTTTTTTATCTCTGAACTACTTGTTCTTATCCTTTGGCTATTTTTAGACTGATTTGCTACTGTTTGAGATGCCAGAGTGTTCTATATGCTTAATTAGCCTTTATTCCATTTTATATTGGAAAATTTTTTTTTTAATTTGACATTTGCCTTTTGACTTTTAAGCCTTTTGGCTGACCTCAGTCTTTTGTGCCTGCCCCATGATGGTCCTGGGGAGTGAGGGACTCACAGGAAGTCACCCTCAGAGCCGGGCGCTGTCATGTAGGCAGTGTGGTTTGGTAGTTTTAAGATTTTGGATAGCGGGAGTCCCCAGGCTCAGTGCAAGCTTTGTTTTGCGTGGGGATTCCCACCCCCAGCCTGAGGTTCTGGTTTCAGAGGCCACATTAATCAAAGTCAGCAGCAGATCCTGTTGCCAGTTGTCATCAAGTTGATCCTGCCGCATGGCAACCCCATGTATGTCAGAATAGAACTGCTTCACAGGATTTTTATGGCCATGACCTTTGGGAAGTAGATTGCCAAGCCTTTCTTCTGGGTGGGCGTGAACCTCTCACCTGCCACGTCTGAGTGCATTAACCATTTCTGCCACCCAAGGACTTCTAGTAACAGGGCGCTTTTCTCTCTCCCCCCCATGTTTGAGAATGTGTGGGTGCAAATGAAGGCCTGATAGGGTGCATCTGTGTGTCTTTCCTATAAGGCTTTTGCAGCTTATTGTTTTGTACTTAGATTTGGTTTCTAGGGGAAGGCTGTCAGCCACTCTTCATTGAGCTTTGAAGCAGAAGAATGGTTTTGAAATTTTTTTAAGCAGGCCCAAGAATCAGGAAATATTCTCCCCCCAGAAATCTGTTACACCACCACCACCAACAGAGAGAGCTCTGTTGGCCTATTGGATAGAAAGGTATGCTACCGAGGCAAAGGTGGGTGATTTTAATTGGTGGCCCTCAGGCCTGGTTTTAATTGTTTTTGGTCAAACATTCTTCTAAGTGGTATAGCATAAGGTTGTCCATTTGCTGTACAGAGGTAACTCGTGGTTGCTGTGATGCTGAACACTGTGACACTGATGTGTCAAATGCAATAATGGTTACCCATGGTGGACAGTGTTTGCAGCTTCCCGATTTAAACAAGCTTGGAAGCAGGAGTGGCATCCACTTCTGAAATAGCTTGCCTCTGGAAACTCAATAAACAGGGAGAAACGATGAAAGTTATACAAGTGTTCAGGTCTTTTGTTCATAGGGTCACTAAGAGTTGTCTGTGACTCGATGGCATTAAACAATCACAACAACATAGAAATCTGGTGGCTTAGTAGCAAGAGGATGCACAGCAATTCTGAAGGCAGTTGGTTTGAATCCACCAGCTGCTCTGCGGGAGAAGGCTGGACCATCTCCTCCCGTGTGATTAACTGCTTCTCAAAACCCACCAGAGCATCAGCGATGGGTTGGCTCTGGCTCAGTGGTACACAACAACAGCAATACAGAAAATTAGCATTTTATCTTCTACCTCTCTGAGAGTCTTGAGGTGGGTTTGGTGATGAAAAGAGAAGCTTAGCACACCTCAAGCCTCTAAGTAGCTCTGTGATTCTTAAATGAAAACTCCGCTTCACAGCAGTCATGTTTTGTGGTGCTTCCCTACTTAATGCTTTTGCAGCATAAGTCATAATGTACAATGAAAACATTTTTTGGAACTTCTTTATTGTGTACCTTTCACACAGGGAGGTGCTACAGCCTTATTGGTCCTATGCTATGTTCTGTTCCCAGAACCCTGTAAACCCATGGGTGGGAGGCATATCTGGGCCACTCCAACTTCGTGCTGATTGATGACATTCCATGATGATGAGATCAGTGCTGCAAGTGCTGACGACAGCTGCATGCCACCTCCTGCTTCCCTCTCCAGCTCCAGTCCGGGCATGATGGCTCCAGAGGGACCCCTCTTCTCTTTCTCTCATTGCTGTCAGATGTTGGAACTGGCTCATAGCTGACCCTCCACCGAGTGTCTAGCATTGTAAATAGCTCAGGAGGAGATTGCCCATCTTTCTTCCATGGAGCCACTATCCATCAGAGAAGTATGACCTTTGGGTTAGCAACACAGTTCCCTACAAACTTCACTGCCAGAGAGAGCCTCCTCCGGAAGGATGAGACAGAGATCATCAAACTGCAGAGACAATATGGACTTCCTGAGCGGTGAAAATGGCTAATGAATTTGGCCCTAACGGAAAGACTGAGGGTTTGAGTTCATCCAGAAGGGCTTTAGAAGTGTGCTGATCCCCTTCTGAAAAGCCAGCCACTTCAAGTTCTGTGGAGCACAGTTTTTCTCTGACACACATGGGGTGGTCACAAGGGGGCATTGACTTGATGGCAGAAGGTACCCGAAAGGCCAGCATCCTCCAGCCTAGTCACTTTCTCATTCCCTTTTCTGTCCACTGTGAGGCTATGGGGCTGGTCCAGAATTATTTTAATTAGAGGCATACACACCACTTCTACATTTGGGAAAGCCATACCTGGTTCCTGGCCATAGGACAGGGCCATGTGCTTTCTGGCTTCTGATTTAAACATGGACGCTTGAGCTAAATATCTTTGTGGCTTTAAAAAGTCACAAGCTAATTGTAAATCCCTCAGTTAAGAAAATGAAGTCACTTGTGTTTATACCATTCAGAAATGATCACTATTGACAATTTACTGAGTATATATGCCCTTCCTGTTTTATATATATTTGTGTGATACATGTATACACACACATGCACACAGAAGAAAGGTATCTCTCATGGCCTGATCTACAGGGGTTTGCACTGCTAACCCAAAGGCTTCACTTCTCTGCTGGTTCGAATCCACCAGTGACTGTGAGAGAGAAAGATAGGAAGTTTCCTCTTAGGCAGTTTGTAGCCTCAGAAACTCAAGTGCGTTATGTTATATGCTGTTCCACTAATTTGAAGATTGGCAATTAGAATTCACAAGCTGCTCCTTGGAAGGAAGATTGGCCTTTGGAAAGATTTATAACCTCAGAAACCCTATAGTAGGTCACCATGATTTGGAACCACCTCTATGACTGTGAGTTTTTGAGATATGTATTTTTTTTTCCTTCTGTTGGATCACTGTTTTTTGGGAAGCCATCCTCCGCATTTCCTGGCATAGACTGGTGAGCGCATCCAAGGCTGAATCTGTTAGTTGAAACAAGTCAGTTGGTACCCCATTGATTCCTGGGGCCTTATTTTTTGCCAAAGCCTTCAGTGCAGCTTCCACTTCCTTTCATTACCATTGGCTCCTGTTCATATGGTATTTCCTGAAATTCCTGAATACACAGTGATTCTGTGTATTTTCTCTATCTTCTTTTGATGCTTTCTGGGTCATTCAGTATATTGCCCATAGCATTTTTCAGTACCGTGACTTGACGCTTTGATTTGTTTTTCAGTTCTCTCAGCTTGAGAAATGCAGAGTGAGTTGTTCTCTTTTTCTCCAATTCCAGCACATTCCATTCCTTTACTTTGTCTTCTCAAGCTGCTCTTTGATATCTTCTCTTCAGCTCTTCTGCTGTGGCGTGTTTTCTGTTGTTCTGGCTTCTCAATGCTCTATTGCAATTTTATTGTAATATCATTAATATTACATGCAAGCAAAATACTACTGAAGATCATTAAAAGATGGCTAGAGCAGTACATAGGGAACTGCCAGAAGTTCCATCAGGATTTAGAAGAGGCCGTGGCCAGAAAAATGTCTGTGCTTTATTGACTATGCATAGGCATTTAACTGTATGGATCGTAACAAGTTATGGCTGACATTGAGAAGAATGGGAATCCCAGAGTACTTAATTGTGCTTATGTGAAACCTGTACCTAAACCAGGAGGCTATTGTGCAAACCGAGCAAGGGAACGCTGCATGATTTAAAATGAAGGGAGTGTGTCAGGGTTGGTAGTTATGTTCCAGCAGGGTGCTGCCACAGACAGTGACAATAATTGTGACTGAAGATCTATGGATACTGATTAATTAACCCATTTCCCCATTGAATATTAGTCTAAACTATCATTTTAGTTCTTATCGCTGTTGTTGTTAGGTACCATTGAATGTAACCCTGTGAACAACAGACCTGAACCCTGTCTTATCCAGTGCCGTCATCATCTCTGACACACTTGAGCCCGTTGCTACAATCACTGTGTCATTCCATCTGGTTGAGTGTCTTTTTCTCATTTGCTGGCCCTCCACCTTGCTAAGCATGGTGTCTCTCTCCAAAAAAATAGCCCCTAACTACATGCTCATAGTATGTGAGATTAAACTTGCTTTAAAGCAAAACAAAGACCACATAATACAGTCCGTCCTTTTTTATTTAGGTAAATAACTATCCTAAAAGCTACATATAGTGACCTAGGGCAAGAAGCTGTACTACCGTTGTAATTGCAAAGGCACACAGTTCAAGGCCACCAGCTGCCCCATGGGAGAAGGATGGGCAGTTTCCTCCTGTGCTATTAACTGCCTCTGAATGCCGCTGGAAGGGCAGCTATGGGTTGGTTCTGACTCTAAGGTACAGACAGCAAAGCTACATCTATGTGATTAGCACTTCAAGATGAAATTCTAAAGATGGAGTTTTAAAATAAGAAGGCTTGTGCTGTTCGGCATATACGTTTGTTTGATCCCCAGTTTCTGCCTGTGATGTCATATACTGTTTCGGGAAGCTCTTTGTCTTTCTGTTGTATGAGGTATGGGAAAGGAGCTCTGGGAGCTCATTTTCCAGCCATGCTATCAACTAGCTGAAACACCTTGAAGGAATCCCTTAGCTTCCCAGATCATGAATTTTCATATTTACAAAATAAGGTAGATGCTTTCTTGAGTGTGAATTGAGCAGGAGAGCCCATTCAAAAGACTTCATGCCCAGGCAACACAGCAACCCTTAGAGGTAGCTTCTCCCTGCTCCTGTGCAGCCACTTCTGGTGAG
This sequence comes from Elephantulus edwardii, assembly GCF_000299155.1. Lineage (NCBI taxonomy): Eukaryota > Metazoa > Chordata > Mammalia > Macroscelidea > Macroscelididae > Elephantulus > Elephantulus edwardii. The sequence continues at coordinate 6,484,145 of NW_006399813.1, forward strand.
CTCTGCCTGGGATGGTGGTGGTGGAGGGGGACTTGCCCACATTAGCTGTGCTGTTTCTCAGGTCCTCTTCTCTTCTGTTACAAGTAACTCAAGGAGTGGAACAAATGGCCATGGCCCACAGGGTTGGTGACTGCGTGACCTTGGCTGCCTCTTGGAGTGCAGAGGAGGTTGTGTTTAAATCAAGCCCCATAGGGTGACAACATACTAGATCCTGAATCAGACTTTTGCATCACTCCTGGCACTGACTCAGTCTTGGGAAGAGATGAGGTCCTTCTCTAGTTACATGTGCACCCTCCTCCCCAGTTGTGCAGTTTAGGTGGGAACAAGGGTCAGCCTAAGGCTGGGATGCCAAAGTCGGCCTCCCTCTTGTATCCTGGGTCCCCTCTCTGCTCAGTGACTTTTATAATAACCTTAAAGGAAATGGGCTTGACCAGGTCCCACTGCCTGCCCAGCGGGCCACTAACACATGGGAAGAGCATATGGAATGAGAATGACAGCAGGTACCAAGGCAGAGCTTACTGTGTATTAAGCACAGTTCTTAGCAGTTTCCATGCTATGCAAATGCTGACTCATTTACTATAGCAACCCTTTGAGGTTGTTATTGTCAAGTGCCATTACGTCGAGGACAACTCATAATGACACTGTGAACAATATATCTGAACCCTGTCCTATCTGCACCATCCTTATCGTTCCCGACATATTTGAGCCTCTTGCCACAGATGCCATATGGATCCACCTTGTTAAGTATCTTCCTCTCTTTCACTGACCCTCCACCTTTTCAAGCATGAAATCCTTTTCCAGGGAATAGCCTCTCCTAGCAGCATGTCCAAAGTATGTGAGATGAACCTCCATCATCCTTGCCTCCACGGAACACAGGTTGTACTCTTCTCCAATGCCACAACTCAAATGCATCTGTTCTCCTGCCATCTTTATTCATTGTCCAGCTCTCAGATGCATAGCAGGTGATTAGAAAGACTGTAGCTTGAGTCAGGCACACCTTAGTCTTTAAAGCGACATCATTGCTCTTCAGGACTTTGGAAAGATCCCTGACAGCAAACTTTCCCAGCTCTCTCTGGCTCCTGATCTCCTGACTGTTGGCACCAAGGGTGCTGATTGTGGATCCAAGCAGAGTTAAATAATTTCTGTCTTTTCTCTATAGTGACTTGCCTGTTGACCCACTGGTGAGGGGTTGGGTTTTTAGTTTTGTTTTCTGTTTTGTTTTTGGGTTTTTTTTATGTTGACATGTAATCCATGTTCTAGGTTGTAGTCTTTGAACTTCTGCAGCAAGTGTCTCAAGGCTTCCTCACTTTTTGAGTGGGCATACTTGTGTCATCTGTATTAACACTGGTGGTTGATGAGCCTTCCTCCGCTCCTGATGCCACACTCATCTTCATAATGCCCAGCTTCTCGAGTGATTTGCTCAGCATACTGGCTGAATAGATATGGAGTCAGAGTACAGCTCTGATGTGTGATTATACTATTTCACCGATGAGGAAACTGAAGTATGGAGAGACTAAAAAGTTTCCAAGTTCATACAATTAGTAACTGAAGGAACTTGTGAAAGTGGAGTCTTGCTCCTTTTCAGTTTTATCCTTTTGTCCACCTTGCTGGTGAGTGGTGTCTGAGGCCCAGGCCCTCTCATTTTTTCTCTTCTCCATCTTGGGTCAGTCTGAGATGCCGATTGTACCCTCAAGTCTTTTGATATGAGCCTATGATAGATAAGATCTTGAGGGATCAATGTAGGGGTGTGTGGGAAGCCAGCATCAGGTGTCCTGTCTTTGTTTGATTCAGGTTCCAGAAGAGAAAAAGTAGCTCACAGTATTTTGACAGTATTTTGCTGGCCGTGATCTTCCTCACCTCACCTCACTCACCTCCATAGCCGTGGGCTCTGGACTGGCACTCTGCTCTGCCGCACCTGGCTATTTTAACTTTGCACCAGTAACAATTAACTTTTCTACAGGGCAAGAGAGGAGGCAGTGATAGTTCAGTGGTAGAGCTGCTGCCTTCCATGCAATAGGCCTGGGTTCAGTTCTGTCCAGTGACCCTCATGTACAGCCATCACCCATCTGTCAGAGAAAGTTTGAATCAACATTCAAGCTCTGATCCTGAACATGTTGCGCTGGAGCTACCAGACTAAGGCAGACTAGGAAGAAAGGCCAGGCAATGTAGTAAAAATAAATAAATAAATAAATTAATTAAAGCCCTGTGGATTGAGATAAACCTTGTCTGATCAGCAGCCAGTCACAGGGATGATGCAGCACTGGTCAGTATCTTGTTCTGTTGTGCAGTGGGGGTAGCATGAATTGGTAGCATCTAGCATTGATGCAAAACTGTGGTGGCCTAATGGTAAGGAATTGCACTGTCAACTGAAAGGCCCATGGTTCGAAACTGCTAACTGCTCTACAGGAGAAAGATGACCAGTCAACTCACATGTGGTATGCACACACATTGGAGGGTCACTGTGAGTCAGTCCCAACTCCCTGGTACACAACAACAGTGTCAATGCAAGAGACTTTCAGATACAGACTACATGGACCTGATGTAAGATAGAGTATAGGGTTCTAGACTGAACATGGGTTTTTAAAATATTTAATGAGCCCTTCTGGCGTTCTGCGAGGCCTGTGGCTTTTTAGGCAGAGCCTGCCTTCAGATTCTGTCCCTCAGGGCTATGGTTGCAGGCCCTTTGCCCTTCACTGCCCTTTCTGTCTATCCCTAGTGGAGTAAGAACTTTTCATATTTCACTGTCTTGGTGCCTGGTGCCTCACTTCTGGTGGCCCTGGCAGTACCCTTCCTCCAGTGCGGCTCAGGCCACCTCCGCTGCTGCTTTTCACCAAGAAAAGCATGTTCAGATCCGTGTCTTCTTGATTTCTTGCCTGCAGGCTTTCTTTCTATGAGGCACAGTTGTCCGAAAGTCTTTGCGGATCTGCCCCTGTGATGGCAGCCTGCCTACTCGCTTGGGAGGACTGCTTTCATTGCTTGGCCAGGTTTTCCCATCCATCCAGGGATTTCTGGTACATTTGCATGTGATGGTAACTACCAGTTATCGTGGCGAGGAAAAGATGACCTTTTCCAGTTAAGTACAGAGAACACAGTCTTGGTTTGTGATTTCCTGTCCAGTGCCACCCTTTACATTTTTGGAGTAGGAACAACTGTGAGACACAGAGTCTTTGGATTCTTGGGGAAAAGAACTGAAGAGTGAGCTCTGTTGACTCAGAAATGCCTTTTCTTTAATATCAGCAAATTTCCTGAAAAATTAATTGCTGAGTAGGGAAGGAGATGAAGAGGGATTGAACAGAATGTGAACTTGATCTTGCCCTTTAGGAAATCAGGTTAGTGCCATCGAATCGAGTACAGCTCGACTCATCCCAGTGAACAGCAGGTCAGAACCTCCCCTATCCTGCAGCACATCATGGGTTTACCATGCTCAAGCCCCTGGTTGCAATCCCTGTGTCAGGCCATCTCTTTGAGGGTCACGAACCTCTCTTTTGATGAGCATATCTTTTTCCAAGTTGGAGTAATAAAGCATAAATATATTTTTTTTAAAGTGAAAAGTAACCTACATAGCGTTTTTGAAACACACTGAAGGATTCCTTCATTTAGTCTAATTCAAGCCGCGAGGGTCAGTGTTGAGCTGGTAACTTAAGGGCCAGTGGTTAGAACCCACCATCCCCTCACCAGCAGAAAGATGAAAGCTCTTTGTTAAGATTTATAGCCTTCAAAACCTGCCTCATTGATGTCTGTGGGTGAACATAAGCCTTACATGTTGGCCTCCGCCAGGTGAAGCATTTGTGCACATCCGGAGCTGGAATGTGAATGCAGGCATTCTGACTCCACACTCTGTTCCACTTAACGTCACACTCCACTTAACGTCATGCTCCATGGTGTCACAGAGAGCACAGAACTTGCAGGGAGTGCCCTGGGGCTCAGGAGGGGCATAGGACTGTTGTGTGTGCATTTGGGCCTTGGTGCACTTGACATCTCTTGAGGGTGACTTCCGGGAGGTGGGCCAGCTACGGCAGTGTTGGCCGTGAGATCATAGTAACTTGACTTGTATTGGCTATGTCAGCTGCTCAAGCCTCAGCCCACAGCAGGGTGATGGAGGTGGTGCTGTTGCATTGAGGCTGCTGGTTTATAGTGAGAACAAAGCCTTTTTAGGGTCAAGCATCACTAGTTGCTTCCTGTGGTTCCGTAAGGGGGGAGGCCAGTTGGGATCATCACCTCTGTGCTGGATTTGGGCACGGGCTCAGACAGGTGACACCTTGCTGAGGCTCTGCAACCAGGAGTTGTCAGTTTGGTCTAGTTTTTCCTAAGTCAATCTGACTGCTGTGATTGTTTCCCTCTGGGCTTCAGTTCCTGTGTGCCCGTAGGGAGCTGGAGAGGTCTTTTCTGTGTTACTGCTCTGGCAGTCTTTGCTCCTGAGCCCTTTAAAAAGCTTGCTATTGCAGCACATTAGAGGTTACACAGAAGTACTAGTAACACTGGGAAGTAGTAATACTTCTGTGTCTGTCTTCCCTTCATAGTCTGCCTTCTCACCTGAATAGCCTGAGCTCTTGGCATTCACAGTACAGTGTGTGGCTTAGAGTAGGTCAGTGAAAGCTTGTTGGGTTGAGTTATATGCAGATAAAATCACCCAGTGCCACTTTTTTCTACTTCTGAAGTGTAGGAAAAGAAAGGGAATGTTTTTCTAAATTAAATTAAATAAAGGTGGGTTGATGGAGAGCTAGGCACTGTCATTGGGTGGCCACAAGGTGGCAGCATGAGCCCATGGGGACCCAACCTCCTGAGTTGACTCCTACGTGCTCCCTCTTAAATGCGCTGAAGAGTCAGAGCCACACCTCTAGTGGGTTTTCAGAAGCCGTAAATGTCACTGGAGGAGATTGCTCACCTCTCTTCCTTGGAGCAGCTTGTGGATTCAAACTGACTTTCTCTAAGAGACTGAATTAATTGTTTGGTGTTACCGCAGACCGTCTGTTTGGGACATTGCCTCTCCAAAGTCAGTCCCTGGTGTCCTGAAGCTGCTAAGTTTTGGCCTCGTGGCTGAGGACTGACTGTAGGATTGAGCTTTTGAGTCAGTCAGACCTGGATTCTAGCCCTGCCTTGGTCTTCAGCCGAGAATTTAATCCTAGACACAGGATAGAAAAGGGTTCAGATCTCTTGTTCATAGGTTCACAATGAGTCGTACTTGACTCAATGGCACTTAACAACACCAGCATTACTTCACTGAGCCTCAGTTTCCTTATTTTGTAAAATGGGAATTACTGTAAAATTAGAAGATATTGAAGGTAGGTGTGTTGGAGACTGTGAGATTGGCTCAGGATAAAGCTATTGTGCATAGGGTCACTATGCGTTGGAGGCAACTCGACAGCACATGACAATAACGCAGTGTCAGAAGGGCTGAACGTATGTCTACTGTTGGGAGTTCCTATGTTTGCCTTTGATGTTTCTAATTTAGCTTCATCTTCACCCTATGAGCCTGTCTACCAGTTTCCTTCTACATTTTCCACAAGTCTCCTCCCCCTCACTGCTGCACCCCTCTAAGCTGTCAGTGTCTGCCTTGTGCAGGCCTCCCCCTGCCCGACCGTTCCATCCCAGCTGGCATTCTCCCTCACCACCTCCCCCGGCGTGTCCACGGCAGTTGGTGTTCACACTCTGCGGGGATGATTCTGATTCCCCATGGAAACTCCTTCATCTTAATCATTCTGACTTCTGTGCTGTGTGCTTAGCTGTTACTCTGTAATAAAAATACCAGCCATCTCGCCACTTCCTCTCTAACATTTATTACTTGCTGTCATGTTAAACTCTTAAAACACTCTTAGTGGAATTGTAAAATGGTATAACCTCTCTGGAAGGCAACTCCAGAAGTTTGGCACCTCCTCAAAAAGCTGAACATAGAAATTCCATATGACCCAGCTATTCCACTGCTTAGAATATACCCTGAGAAAATGAGAACTGAGACGCAAACGGACACTTGTACACCAATGTTCATAACAGTGTTGTTCACAATCTCAGGACCATGGAAACAGCCCAGATGTCCAACCACAATCAAATAGCTTGAGAAATTATGGTATATTTATACAGTGGAATACTATGCAGCACACAGGAGCAATGATTTTGTAAATTATTACCTAACTTGGGAGGGACTGGAGAGCATTATGCTGAGTGAACTAACTCAGTCCCGTAAGGACAAATACTGTATAAGACCATTATTATAGAAATAGCTAACTAGTAAAACGTTTATGAGGACCTTTAAAGGGGGCAAGGGGAGGAACAGAGGGGTGAAAAAAAAATACCAGCCATTTTTATTGCATGCACACCGGGTTCCAGGTGATTAAAAGAATCAACAATCAAAACCTAAAACAACCCACTAAAAGTGGTCTAGCAGAAAGGGAAGCTTAGTGACTAATCAAAGGAGGAGTCTGGGGGATGCTCAGTGATGGTAACAAGGATTGAGGGCATTGCCACCTGTCCAGCTGCCTTCCCCAGAAAGGGGATGGTGTTCCTTGATCTGGCCTCTCTTTAAGTAGCTTCTTAGCAGATTTCTTTATAATGCTCTTTTTCTGACCAGTATTGGATCTTGGATCCGTCCCCAAGCCATTTGCTAGAAAAGGGGCTGGGATTACTGGAGTCAGCTTAGACTAGTCTGGATTGAGCCTGGGAGAGTGAGGAGGGTGGTCCTGTGCAGTAGACCCATCCTCAACCTACCCACCCCTCCTCCCCCAGCCTCCCCACCCAAGGAAGAAAAGGAGATAAGGAAGAGAGAGGACCAGTGAGCTACGTGATCTGTTCAGTATTGCAAACCCCGGAAGAACCAAGGTTCAAAGGATCTGGCTGACCCAGAGGTCCTCTGAGTCAGTCATCTGGAGATCAGGGATGGACAGCGCTCTGGTTTGCTGGGTGTGGGTCTTAGATGTGCTTCCTCCTAATGGTTCTGGAGTCTCCCTGTTCTTGAGGCCTCTTCCATTTGATTTCCATGTGCTGTTCCCCTCAATGCCATCATCACTCCGTATCTTCCAGCACAGTGACTACCTGTCTTCAAGGATAGACCTCCTGCTGTTAGCAGGGGAGCCATTCAGAAGGACAGGATGGCCTGAAGGCTGATCTCAGTGTGGCTGGCAAGATCCTAGGGATGAGTCAGATAGGAATTCTATGTAGAGTGGAAAAGGAACCCTGGTGGAGCAGCAGTTAAAGTACTTTATTTAGCCTATCAGCTGCTCCATGAAAGAAAAGTTAGCACTCACTTCCATTATAGTCATAGAAGCCCTGCCCGCTTTCACTTGAGGGAGCTCTGGTAGCTTAATGGTAAGGAATTGTGCTGCCAGCCCAAAGGTACATTGTTTGAATCCACCAGCTGCCTCATCAGAGAAAGATGGGCAGTTTCTTCCCATGTGATTTACTGGCTCTGAAAACCCATTAGAGGACCAGCTATAGGTCGGTTCCAACTCAGCTATGCACAAGATTGCAGTAAGTTGAAATCAACTGAGTGGAGATAGTTTTGGAGTGGGTTAGTTGCTGCAAAGGACTTTCAGAATCCAAGAAAGAGTGGCCAGTGGCAGTGTCATAAGGACTGGTAGAGTGGCATTGGTGACATTGGGTCTATGGTGTGTCTGGGAGGATAAGGGCACATGGTTGAGCACTTGGGATAGGCTCACATGGGACAGCAGCGAGTTGTCACCTGCCGAGCAGCCAGTGACTGGGCGGCTGCTCTGCTTGTAGATGCTCCAGGATTGCCCGAAGGCGCGCAGGGAGGTGGAGCTGCACTGGCAGGCCTCCCAGTGTCCACACATCGTCCGCATCGTGGACGTCTATGAGAATCTGTACGCCGGGAGGAAGTGCCTGCTGATTGTCATGGAATGGTGAGTCCCTCTGCCTGCTCTGTCCTGAGCCTACACCTGCTCTGCACTCAGGCCCTCGCTTTCTGGGGACAGCCGGCACTCAGGCTTCCTTCTGGGGGCAAGGAGCACTGGTTGGCAGGGGAGAGGTTGTTTGGGACCTGGCTGTTGCTCCCCATGCCTCACTGTGACTTTCTTTCAGTTTGGATGGTGGAGAGCTCTTCAGCCGCATCCAGGACCGAGGAGACCAAGCATTCACAGAGAGAGGTAGGGAGAGTCTGAGGGGGCAGGCTGTGAGCTGGCAGGGTAACTGGGCATCCCAAGGGTTTGAGCCCTTGAAATACCTGCCGTCTGCAAGGTATGGGACTTGTGCCTCTTCTTACTTGTTGCTGGATGCAGCCTAACTGAGGCCAGGCAGCATCTCCAAGTCCAGTTGGAGGGTGGGTGGTGGGTTCAAGGGGCCTTGGGCTGCACCGGGCCCTGGTCTATTGAGCTTTCTGTCCTGGTGGCACATCTCAGTGACACTCTTTCATTCTTCCTTCCACCTTCTCTCCTCTCTCCAGAAGCATCAGAAATCATGAAGAGCATCGGTGAAGCCATCCAGTATTTGCACTCAATCAACATTGCTCATCGGGATGTCAAGGTACCAGCTGTTCACACCTCGGCCTCAGGTGCTGCCAAGGACCTTGGGGACTGCGGCTGTGGTGACCCCAGGGAGGCTTAGGTGCTGCCCTTGGGCAAACCCACAAACCCAGTAGTGAAGCCCGTCTGGCCACACTCGGTCTGTGGTTCTTAGAACCACAGATCCACCCTGGTTTCTTCTGCCCCATGTGTTTATATTAGCGTTTAGGATCTGTGTGCCTGTCTCTAAGCTCTAAGCACCCCGCAGCTCTCTGATGACAGGGAATTGGTCCTGCAGCTCACAGTCCTCATAGTGTCCGGGCCACAGGCACGAGACACTTGGCTTCTAAGAGAATGGATGCATGAGCCAGGGCCCCTCCCGGGCTCAGCATGGTTTTTCTCCTCTTCTGCAGCCTGAGAATCTCTTGTACACCTCCAAAAGGCCCAACACCATCCTGAAGCTCACTGATTTTGGCTTTGCCAAGGAAACCACCAGCCATAACTCTCTGACCACTCCTTGTTACACGCCTTACTATGTGGGTGAGTCCAGGGGGGCCAGGGACCAAGCTTTGCCCAGACATCATTCACACCTCCTCCTACAGGCCTTAGCAAGGAATTGTATCCCCCGCAGGGCTGGTTCTGATGGGATCTGGATCAGAGACAGACTCGATAGAGTCAGCCTAGGGTGGAGAAAGTGATAGGAAGTGGTCTGCGTGAGACGTGCTTTCATGAATGCCAGGTTCCCAGTACAGACCTTGATTTGGTTCTGGAGTCTCAGCTGTTTGACCTGAAATCCACTCTCAAAGCATGCTTCTTGTTGTGTGTACTGTTGAGTCACAGCTGACCCCCAGCGGGTTTTCAGAGGCAGTAAATGGCACAGATTACCTATCATTCTCCCGTGGAGCAGCTGGTGGATTTGAACCGTGTACCTTTGAGTAGGCAGCATAGTTTCTTACCACCAGAGCCCCATGTCAGATAAAATGGACAGCATGAGGCTGAGATCTTGCAGTTGAGATTTACTTCACTTTGAAATTCTTGCCCCAGGGCTCCTCTGTGGAGGAGTTCTTCCCAACCTCCCCCCAGCCCTGAGGTCCTAGTCCTAGCTGCTGTCCCGTCATGCAGGCTGAAGGGCTGGGCTGGGGGCATCATTCATAGAGAGCTGGGGGGACTGCAGTGTCCCGAGAACCTGGCACATCATGCTGACCTTTGGTTTGCAGCTCCGGAAGTCCTGGGGCCTGAGAAGTATGACAAGTCCTGTGACATGTGGTCCTTGGGTGTCATCATGTACATCCTGTGAGTGTACTGGGACTGAGGCATGGCAGGGCTGGACATCGCTGGGAGGAGAGGAAGAGGCCAGTGCTAGCGTCCCCTTCTGGGCGGGGATGTCCCTGGGAATCCCCCGCATGCCCCCTTTCCCAGTGTGTAGTGGATTTTGATTGCTAAGTGTGGCTATAAGCTGACTTTTGAACAGGGAAGTGTGTGTTTTGGCTCACGGGTGTGTTGGATTCCTGGACCCTGCCCCTGGACTCCAAATGGTGACTGAATCAATGCACCCGTACTTCTGGGTGACTCACAGAAAGAAGGAGGCTGTTTCTCCCTACATTCCAGTGTCAGTCCCCGAAATAACACCAGCCCTCCTTTTCTCTTTCTGTCTCCTCTCTGCACCCAGACTGTGTGGGTATCCCCCTTTCTATTCCAACCATGGCCTTGCCATCTCTCCGGGTATGAAGAGTCGCATTCGAATGGGACAGTATGAATTTCCAAACCCAGAATGGTCAGAAGTATCGGAGGAAGGTAGGAGGCCAGCACTGTGGGATAGGGGGCTGTGTGTGAGTGTGGTCAGAAGTATTGGAGGAAAGTAGGAGGCCAGCACTGGGGATGGGGGTGTGTGTGTGTGTGTGTGAGAGAGAGAGAGAGAGAGAGAGAGAGAGAGACATACATGGATGATAAACACCTGACGGGGCTGTGTGACATGAGGGCACAGGTCTTGTTTGGGTTTTCCAAGTGATAAAGCTATAAAAGACCCTAGGCCAGTTCCGTGGGCATACTGCTTCCATGCAGCACCCATAATGAACCTAGTTTCCCCTTTGATAGCAGGGCAGAGTGAGCGGCCCTTAGCTGAATTCTGTCCTGTCCCCACCCCGCAGTAAAGATGCTCATCCGGAACCTGTTGAAAACAGAGCCCACTCAGAGGATGACCATTACGGAGTTTATGAACCACCCTTGGATCATGGTAAGTCCAGCAGGCTAGGGAGACCTGGGTCCAAAAGGGTGGAGTGGGGCTCTGCCTGCCCCAGGTTCACTCTCTCATACCCTTTCTCTCTCCCAGCAATCAACAAAGGTCCCTCAGACCCCACTGCACACCAGCCGAGTCCTGAAGGAGGACAAGGAGCGGTGGGAGGATGTCAAGGTGAGGGGGCCCTGACTGAGAGGGACTGAGGGCATCCAGGGGCATGCGCAGTCCTGCGGGTGACAGGCAGCTTAGCTTGGCAATGTCTCACCCAGGGCTGTCTTGGGAGAGTGACAGTAGAGGCCTATCGACTTCCTGACCAGACTGTTGGCAGAGGTTCTGTGTCTGATCTAAACTCTGCTGTGGCTTCTTCCGGCAGACTCCCTACACCCAAGGTCTTTGGCGGGGGACCAAGAGGGTCATCAGGCAATATGCTCTCGTTTTGCAGATGAGGAAACAGGCCCAGAGAGGGGGAACGACTTGTCCAAGGTCATACAGCTAGTGACAGAGACCAGAACTGGGTCTCTGACTTCTAACCCAGTGCTGTCTTTGCCCTTTGCTGTGACTGTGTCCTACTGAGCCTCAGGAGCGGCCCTTGGGAGCATGGGCAGCGCAGTGACCAGACCCTTGCTTGACTGAGCTCAGGGGTGAGGCTGCTGTCAGCACTGTGGACCCACTAACTGTCTGTATTCCTCTCTCTCTGCTCTTGGTCCCTGTCACTCTCTCTGCCCTTCCTGGGCCACTTGCCTCTCCCGTCCCCTTCTTCTGGTCTCTCCTGGTCCTTTGCTTGTCCCCCTCTCTCCCCTTCCTGGCACACCTTCCCCACCCAGGAGGAGATGACCAGTGCCTTGGCCACAATGCGTGTTGACTACGAGCAGATCAAGATAAAAAAGATAGAAGACGCATCGAACCCTCTGCTTCTGAAGAGGCGGAAGAAGACGCGGGCCCTGGAGGCTGCGGCCCTGGCTCACTGAGCCGCCTCCACCCTCCGGCCCTGCTGGAGAAAAAGCAATAACTCTCTACATGAAATATATTTTTTAAAAAGAAGAGACACAGACTGTTCACTTCTGCCTCCTTTCCTCCTCTGCTGCATGGAGGCTGGAATCTTGGTGGTGGCTAACAGCGCCTGCCCTGGTTCTGGCCAACCTTGGAGACACAGGCTGGGTGGCTGGGGGCATGAGGAGAGAAGGGAGCAAGATGCTCTTGAACCTGTGCTCGTTTTGCAGTTTTATTGGTAATTTGACTTAGAATTTTTATGAAACCTCTTTTATTGTCCTTTCCCCAGTTCTCCTCTTCCTTTTCCTCAAACCCTGTTTCTGGATACTGCAGGGGTCTGGGTTTTGTTAAAGGGTGTTTGTGGAAACTGGTAGAGGGCATGTTGTGTCTACCCTCCCTACTCCCCATTCTAGCCTGAAGGCCCCAGGACTGAGACATCGGGGAGTTTAAGGCTGCGGGGACCTAGGGCCAGGGTGCCACCCTCCGCCCCCTGCAGCTCTTAGACATCACCAGTGTGCTGAGTGGGTAGGGGAGTGTGTGTATTTGTGTGTGCATGTGTACCTGCATCTGTGCCTGGGACTGTGTGTTGGTGGGGCCAGGGGCTTTGACTCAAGAACCTTCTCCCTCCATGGGTCTACCCTGCCCCTGTAGGACCCACAAAAGTGCCTGGGAAGCCCCTCCAGGTCTGGGCCAGGCCCTGTGTGTGTAGAGGTCAAGTGGAGGGGCGTGATTAGCGCCTGGTTTGGGTCTGGAAGACTGGGCCCAGGACCACCCTCACCCCGTTCAGCCCTGGTCCTGGGTGCACTGAGCACTGATGTAACGAATAACCTCTGATTTCTCTTCCTGCCATGATAAGCCCACTGCTTATTTTTTCTTAAACTTTTAGCCATTTCTCAGTGGGCTGCCTCTCTCAGTTCATTTGGTCAGCCAGGGCAATTCATGGAGACATTTTTACGTCCATGTGTCTCCGCTGGGAGCCAGGGCTGGCCACACCTCCTGGGCAAAGGCAAGGCCACGTTTATGGTTCCACCTTGTTTCCATTGTGTGGCCGAGTGGGTTGGGGGAGTCTTCTCACCAAAGATATCCTAACTCTGCCCCCTTTCCCAGCTACTTAAGCCCTCCATTAAAACAAACAAACGAAAAAAAAAAAAACCCAACAAAAAATTCCTGCATCCTCTACCCTTCAGTGAGAGCAAGGTGCCCTCCCAAGTATTAATGAAGTGAGGGGCTGCACCAGCAGAGGTGCACTGCCCGCCCCCCACCCCCCGACTAGGGTCCCGTTCCCTTTTGGGAAAGGACAGCGGAATCCTTCAGCTTTCATCTCCCCCAGGGGCAGGGTGGTAGGGGCACCCAGCTCCCCTCCGTGTGAGGCCTCCCTCTCCTCTGATGGTGTGTCCAGCACTCAGATTGTGATAAATTGTTGTTGTTTTGTATGATCGAAATTGTCTTACTAAACAAATTTAATAGTTGAAAGTTTCTTTCTCTTCATTCATAGAGCTCATTGCCCAATCCCTGTCTTTCCCTTCTAGCATGTGCAGAGTGGTTAGGGGGGTTGGGGAAGGCAGGATGCTGGATGCCTGAGGAAGGAATGGGTGACAGGTATAGGAGTGATGGGGTGCTGCTCCCCTTTAAAGCAGGGCGGAGGAGGTAAAACAGAATTCTGGGAGGAGAGAAAGACTTGGGAGACCACTCTTGTTTTTGCTAGAATTGGCCAAGCTGCTTTTGTGGCTTGTGATTCATTGACCTACGTAGCCACAAGGAGATGAGCAGTTTCTTCCAGTGGGATTTACAGCCTGGAAATCCCACTGGAGAGTCAGCTATGAGTTGGTTCCCTCACAGCATCAATGAACTGTCTTATTTTTTCCCCCCATGAGACATAGTCACAGTGTGGGATTGGCATGAGCTCAAAGGAGAAGGCGTGTGGGGACTTAGAGCATGTTGTTAGGAGAAGCTGTTCCTTGGAAAGGGACATCAAGCTTGAAAAGGTCAGTGAAAGAGAAGACTCGAGCAAAATGGATTAAGATAGTGAATGCAGGAATAGTATGTCAGAGATGATGATGATGGCACAGGATAGGACTGAATTCAGGTCTGGTGTTGATAGGGTCACTATGAACTCGACTCAAGGGCACTTAACAACTCAGACAAGGCACATAACAAAAGTAACAACCACAACTCAGGAAAGAACCTAGGAAGCAGGTTGGTGTAGTACCTCCAAGTTCCAGGAGGGGGCGGAAGGGGCCAGGCAGGATCCAAAATACACCTCAAAAGCGGCCTCAGTGATCAGAGAGTGAGACCTGTGGTGGCAAACGGTGAGTTTAGATTACAGGCTGGGGACTGCGGTGGATCCTAGAGTTAGAAGGCAGCCTTCATACTCCACCGCCCGCCCTCCCAGTCAAGTGAGCTTACTGTGTGGAGCATTTCACCAACAGTGTCTCTGAGGATCCTCAGTGCTGTAAGGGGATGAATGTCAACACAGGTTATTGCTGCTTTATGACTGAAGAAACAGACCGCGAGGGGGCCCACACAGGTTTGCTTGAGAACTTAGGTTCACCTCTCTCTCCCAACCTCTGATAATCAAAGAACCGAAATCCCCACTGCTCGGAGCCAATTTGAGATTTTGTTTTCAGAGGAATCTTGTTTGAGTACCTGGAGCTGCTGGAAGTGTGGAGAACTGAGGGAGAGAAAGATGTGGGGAGCTTTATGGAGTAGGCATTAGTTTGCTGGTGCTCCCCAAATAAACGTCGTTAATCTCACAGAGGAGATTGTCCACTTTCTCCTGTGGAGCCACTGGTGGATTTGAGCTGCCAGAAGGGCATTGCCTTGTGTTAGCTGCACTGCTCCCTATGTACAGGGTTATACCATGAGAGCCCCCTCGAGTGTTGTTATGTACTATCGAGTCATAACTGACCCATAGCTGACTCTTTGTCGGGTTTTCAGAGGTGGTTAATCGCATGGGAAGAGATGTCCCATCATTCTACCATAAAGTGTCTGGTGGATTCAAACCGTGTGCCTTCAGGATTACAGCACAGATTTTTTTTTTTTTTTTATTATTTGTGTGTGTGCGTGTACCGTCAAATCAGATCTGACTGGTACAGGAGGAGATTGTCCCTCCTTCCCCAGCAGAGCATCTGGTGGATTCGAACCATGCGCCTCTGGGATTGCAGTGCAGCTTCTTGCCACTGGGCCACCAGAGCTCCCCTTGCAGCAGATTTTTAACCACTAGGTCACCAGAGCTCTCTCGAATGTAGTGTACACGTTTCTTATCTTTCAGGGCTCCAGCTCCCTATAAGTAGACGTTCTGTTTTAAAGCAATGCACGCTTACCATACTTTAGGGCTCCAGTGTCTCCTTGGGCTAAAATGGGGGTGTGAGCAGGGCTTGTGCCTTTCCAGAGGCCCTGGGGAGAACCTGCTCACTGGCCCTTTTCTAGAAGAACCTGCATCCCTTCTTCCATCTTCAAAGCCAGTGATAACCACATTTCTGACTCTTCAGGTATCAGCGCCACAGCTCTCTGACATGGACAGAAAGCATTCTCCAATTTCTAGGCCACATATGCTAGGTAGGGCCCACCTGGGTCCTCCGGGGTAGTTTCCTGTCATGAGGTCCACTCTGGGAGTCCCCTTTGCTGAGGGGCGTGCCCAGTCGGCAGTTTGTTTACATTTACAAGTGAGCAGGGCAGCCACTTTCCCCAGCTTCACCAACCTCACCTTCCTGCATCACACCCAGAGCCCGCACCACCTACCCACCCATTCACAGCCTACGCATTTCCTGTCTCCATCCCAGTCAAAGGAAAGCCCCACGTTTACTGTTATTGTTTACCATCTCTGCTGCCTCTTGACCTCTGAGCATTGAGCCCTGTCCTCAAGCTCCAGAAAGGAGCAGGGACCCAGCCTGGACCAGTGAGCCTGCTCCAAGCCCATGCCTGTGCACTCGCTGCAGTTCAGACTACTGGAGGGTGGAGCTCTGAGAGGCAAAGGCCGCCTGACTTTGCAAAGCCTTTAGATGGACCAGCATAGTGAACTCACCATAGTCACAAAGTGTAAGATTATTGCCTGGATTTAATAGAGAAAAGCCCAAAACATTACTGGTGGAGGGAAAGTCAGTCTACCTTCCTCCACCCCACACGTATTTCCCCCAAGTGTGTATTTTTATAGCAGATTAGGGAGCCCTGGGTACATAGTCTGTAGCAGCTTACACTGCTAACCCAAAGGCCTGGCATTTCTGGTAGTTCGAATCCATTATCAGACTGCAAGGGTGAGAAATAATGAATGATGCCCCTTTCATTTCCAGCTTCGGAAGCCCAGTAGTGGATCAGCTGAGTTAGAACGGACAACACAGTGGTGAGCACTGTGCAAATTTGGAAGTGGGTTCTTGAGCAGTGGAAATGGTTAACATGCTCAACTGTTAACCATAAGGTTAGAGGTTCAAGTTCACATAGAGTCGGTCTCAGAAGAATGGTCTGGCAATATGTCGTGGGTGAGAGGATCAAGACATTGAAAACCTAATGGAATTGAGCTCTGCTCTGACACACACCGAGCTGACTGTGACAGCTGGTTCCTTCCCGCCCGGGCTTGTGAGCATGAAAGGAGGCCATGCAAAAATTTTGAAAGGCCAAAGACATAGTCGGAAAGTGAGACTGGGCCACTCTGAACTGTTGGCCTCCCTTCAGGTAGGGTCTGTGTTTTGGTTCCCTGGACCTATATCTTGATGCCCAATGCTAAGGACTTTGGGAGTCCAAAAATGTATGAGAAGTGGGCCCAGCCCTCATGGTGCTCACATACTGGAGATGTTTTTATTGTTACGTGTCATCGAGTCACTTGCATAGTGACCCTATGTACAACTGCTCTGAACCCTGCCTCTATCTTGAGTGAACCTCATTGTCTCTTAAACACCCTAGTAACCGAGTCAATCCATCTCATCCAGGGTCATCCTCTCTTGCACTGTCCCTCCACCCTTCCAACCATGGTGTCCCTCTCCAAGTACTGGTCCCTCCTTGCAACATGCCCAAGGTATGTCAGATGGAGCTTCAGAATCCTTGTCTCCAAAAAGCAGCCTGGTTTCACCCTCTCCAGGACAGGCATTAATATAATGAAAGGCAGAGGCAGCCAGTGTTTGAAAAAAGCAGAGACAGAGCAGGTGGTTTTCACGCACAGTCAGATTACCCAATCATCAGGTAAGCAGGAGCTTACGTGTGCTTGTTCACTAATCTTTAGGGAACAATTTTCAGATTTTCCCACCACATCAAAGATTCTGCTTGTAGTATGGCTGACTTCTGGTCTCTTTCAACCCCACAGCATCATCGTCGTACAGAATCAAAGCCTCTTTTCAGATATATAATCCCTGGCAGGGGCAGAGTACCCGATAAACATAGTAAGCATGGGTTTATGTGTGTTTCTTAATCTGTAGTGAACAACTTCACATATTTTTCACCCTAACAAGATGACTCAGAGGAGGAGGAGGAGCTATTCTGTCAGAGATCCTGGAGAACGCCCACTAGGATTCTTAGAGGTGACCTCTGAAGGACAAAGTTGATGGCGGAAAATGAGATGAAACAAGACATTTTCCCATCAGATCTCCATGGTGGGCTCACTGAGCCTGCCCTCTGGCTCCCTACCTGTCTGCCAGTGGAACGTGCTGGCTGCCTCATCCCTCCGTGAATCTGCCCACGGATGTCTGACTTCCTCCTGCCATTGATGGGGAGGCCCTGGGTATTTTTGGTCCGACTTCTGTTTCTAGCTCCTCCAGCCTGGAATCCCCTTATTCATGACCCATGCTGCTTCAAATCCGAAATTTGGGACTAACATCTAATGGGGGTTTCCTGAAACATTTTTTTAAATATATTTAAAGAAAAATTTTTAATTTACCCTGGTTTATTTACAAAGTTTGTATGTTGTTATGTGCCGTCAAATCGCCTGCGACTCATAGCGACCCTATGTACAACAGCCCTAAACTCCGCTCTGTCCTGTGCCAATCGCACTGTCTCTGACACTCCCATCCCATTATCCCAGTCACTGAATCAATCCACCTCATAGAGGGCCTTCCCCTCCTGTGCTGTCCCTCCACCTTCCCAAGCATGATGTCCCTCTCCAAGGACCTGTTTCTTCTCACAACATGTCCAAAGTATGTTAGACGGAGCCTCAGAATCCTTGCCTCCAAGGAGCCACCCGGTTTAACCCTTTCCAGGACAAATCTGCTTGTGCATGGTATTCTCAATACTCTTCTCCAGCACCACAGCTCAAAGGCATCAATTCTCCTTCTATCCTCCCTGGTCATTGTCCAACTCTCTGATGCATAACAAGTGATTGTGAAGACCATGACCTGTATCAGACGCACCTTAGTCTCCAAAGAGATACCATTGCTCTTCAGCAC
The DNA here is from genome assembly GCF_000299155.1 of Elephantulus edwardii. Taxonomy (NCBI): domain Eukaryota; kingdom Metazoa; phylum Chordata; class Mammalia; order Macroscelidea; family Macroscelididae; genus Elephantulus; species Elephantulus edwardii. Next base: position 6,502,189 of record NW_006399813.1, read on the forward strand.
TTTAGAGAGGTCCCTAACAGCAGACATTTCCCCATTTCCTTCACCTCCCAATTTATTTTCTTTTAACCTTAAAAGAGGTGAGCAACTCCATGTATTGCAGAGTAGAACTGTTAAGAGGGTTTGCTTTGCATCTGGCATTTTGCAAAGCATGTAGCTCTACTGTCACTGAATTTGTCATAATTACCATGGAAACAGGTCACCTAATGGCGGTTACCTAGTAAGTAAGGCAAGCATGAGCTTACTTGTGTGAATATTCCACTTGGCTTTCCAAAATGTGAAACTTTTGGAACACTTGGTGGCAGATTAGTAGGTAAGTACATGTTAAGCCTGGGTTTACCTTGCTGGGTACTCTGTTGTTGTTAAGTGCCGTCGAGTCGCAGGTGACTCATAGCGACCCTGTGAATAAAAGTCCTCGACACTTGTGTGATTTTCATCCTTTCTCCAGGTTCATGGGGTTTTTGGAGGCAAGCTATTTACAGAAGTGGACGCCACTCCTGCTTCCAACCTTGTTTTAATTGGGGAGCATTACTAAACACTGTCTACCATGGTAATCATTATCGCATTTGACACATCGATGTCACAGTGTTCAGCTTCACAACAACCATAAGTTACCTCTGCCTGGCAAATGGACACACCAGGGATACATGATCTGGAAGAATCACCAAAAACAATGAAAAACAGGCTTGAGGGGCGTGGATTAGAGTCACCCAAATTTGGTTTGGTAGCATCACTTTCGGTAGGGATTGTAAATTTGATTGGTAGGATAGTGCTGTGGGGTTGGGAGAGACAGATGTCAGCTGTGAAGAGTGGGAGCAATGTGGGGGTTGTGTGACCGACTCTGACCTCTGCACATTCCTTAAAGGGAAGTAGTCCCCATCAGCAACATTCACAACACAACCAATTTCCATGAGATCAAATAAGTGACACCAGGCCTCCCAAATTTCCAATTCCAACAACACCCAGCCCTCTCCAGGGCTCTCGCTGTACAACTGCTGGGTCTGAAATGATCTCATTGTTGTCTCAGAAGCATACTGACGTTTAAAGATGTTTATTAGAGAAGTTAACAGTTTACAAGTCAGGTTGGCAACAAGCTACAGTTTAGTCAGGGCAGCTTCGCAGGCTCTTTGATCTCTTTTAGCCCTGTCAGTTATGACCTCTCCATTGGAGACCTCTCCCTCCAGTCCTCCAGCCAGCGTGGGCCAAGGCCCCTTGCTCTGGCTCCATGCAGCAGCAGCAGCCCCAAGCAGCTCTGTCTCCTGTCGGATCTTGGAATCTGCCGTGGCTGCTCCTGTTGTCAGGTATGTCTTGGTTGGTCTGGCACAAGCATCTCTGGCCCCAAAGGACAAGTGCTGGAATCTTTACAGCTGCTGCTTTGCTGATAATTCTAGTTTATGCTGCTGAATCTGATTAATTTAAACCTGTCATAGTGACAGAAACACTAAACCCCTCCTGGATAGACTTTGCACCTGACTTGCATGTTCCTGACCAATATGTGGTCTAGGCAATGGTCTAGGGAAGTAATTTTGAACAATAAACTCACTACATGATAACAGCTGTACCTAGAATTTTCTAGGTCGTGGTGAAAAAAAATTGTTAAATTATTCACTACACATTAGTAAGAAAGCACAAGTAAGCCTCTGCTTACCATGTTTATTGGATCCAACACTGAGCTCACAAGACCTTTCCATGAAGCTGGGTGGGTTCGAACTGCCAACCTTTAGGTAAGTAGTAGAGTGCAAACTGTGCCAGCCTTTTAAAATTCTTGTGTGCTATTGAGCAGGAACTCACTTTTGCTATCCATTGTTGAGTTGGAACTTCTATGTCTTCCAGCGAGCTGTTAGAGGTTTTAAAGGAGGAGACTGCCAATCTTTCTCCCTCAGAGCAGCTAGTGAATTCAAACTGCCTGCCTTTTGGTTGGCAGCGAACTATCCGTAAGTCACCAGAGCTCTCTTACAAAGGTGGTTGTTGATTGCCTTTGAGTTGAACACAACTCAAAGGCCTGAAGCCCCCTACAACTATTGACATTTATCAAAGTTTATAGAGTTTCTGGAGGCATGTTTAGGAAGTGGATGCCACTCCTTAAAAGGTATAAAACTCATATTTGAGCTAGTTAAATCTGCCTTTCAGTGACCTTTTAGAACGGAGTAAAACTGACCCATATAATCCTGCACTTGTTATGTGCCATCAAAATGCTTGCTACTCCTAGTGACACTATGTACAACAGCCCTGAACGCTGCTCAATCTTGAGCCAGTTCACTGTCTCCGACATAACCACCCTATTACTGTAGTCACCGAGTCAATCTATCTCATCCAGGATCTTTCTCCGTTGCACTGACCTCCTTTCCAAAAATGATGTCCTTCTCTAAGGCCTGGTCCCTCTTAGCAACATGCCCAAAGTGAGATGGAACTTCAAAATCCTTGCCTTCAAGGAGAAAGTTGGTCTCATTCTCTCCAAGAGAGACTTGTTTGTTCTCTTGGTAGTCCATGGTATGTTCAATACTCCAGCACCACAATTCAAAGGCATCAAGTTTTCTTCTATCATCCTTAGTTCTTGCCTAGCTCTCTGATGCATAGCAAGTAATTGTGAAGACCATGGCTTGGGTCAGGCGCCCTTGATCCAAGCCATCGTGTGTCTGATCCAAGCCATAGTGTCCACAATTACTTGCTATGGAGTGGCATCCACTTTCTAAATAACATGCTTGTGGAAACTCTACAAACTTTGATAAATGTCAGTATTTGTAGAGGGGCTTCAAGCCTTTTGTTCATAGGGTCCCTATGAGTTGTGCTCGACTCAAAGGCAATCAACAACAACAATGGCTTGGATCAGGTGCACCTTAGTCTCTAGACTGACATTGTTGCTCTTCAGCACTCTGGAGAGGTCCCTGACAGCAGATTTTCCTAATGCAATTCATCTTTTTTATTTCTTGGCTGCTGGTACCAAGAGTGTTGGGAGTATCTACAACATATAATTATAGTCTTTATATAATCTTTGTTATTCTTGTTGAATACTGTAGAGCCAGAACCAACCTATAGTTGACCTTCAGAACCATAGCTGATCCTCCAGTGGGTTTTCAGAGGCAGTAAATCACAAGGAAGGACATTGCCCATCCTCCCGCGGAGCAGCTGGTGGATTTGAACTGCATGCCTACGGAATTGCAGTGCAATTTCTTACCACAAGGCCACCAGAGCTCCCATTGTCTGTAGGAGTTGTGCTGTTAATCCCATGGCCACTCTTCTCTGGCAGTTTGAATCCACCAGTGGCTCCAAGGGAGGAAGACTGACAGTCTCCTCTTGTTGCCATGTTACAGCATCCGAAGCCTGGTGGAGGATCGCTATGAACCAGAACAACTCAATGGCAGTGAGGGTTTTGTTACTAATCTTTATAGGAGAAGAGCTCCCCGTCCTTCCTCTTGATGAGTGACTGGTAGGATTGAGCAATGAACCTTTTGGTGAGCAGTGGGACAGTTTAGCATCATCACCCAGCCCTCCTTTCAGTCACCTTGTTGTTGTGAGGTACCATTGAGTTGGAACCAACTCCCAGCTGACCCTCCAGCTGGTTTTCAGGGGCAGTAAATTTTATCAGGGGGAGGAGACTGCCCATCTCTTTTGCACAGCGTTAATTTGCTCCATTTGCCTTTGGATTAGTGCAACTTCTTACTATTAAGCCACCAGAGCTCCCAAAAATCCTTTGCATACCCCTTTTATGATTACAAGAAAGAAGAACGTTAGATCAGATTGAGCTCTGGAAAAGTGGGATGAAGGGTTAACCATGTCCTTGCACCCCTTCTGAAAAGTCTTGGCTCTCTGCAGGCCTTGCTTATCTTTGTTAGGCCCTTACACCTCACGTCAGTTAGTACATGGAAAGTCTAGTCCTTGGGAGCTTCCCTACCACCAGTGGAAATCTCAGTGTACCTAAGTGGTGACATGTGGCAGGCACGTGGTGAGCTGCTAACGGAAGCATTGGCTGCTTCAGTCCACGAGCTGCTCTGATAGAGCTGCACGGTCTCCCATCAAAGTTGTATTGCCGTCTGTATGCATTGTTGAGTCTACTACCACTCAGAGTGACTCTGCAAACAACAGATGGAAACCTCACCCTCTGCTGCACCATGCCCACGATCTCCACCACGCTCCAGACCATTGCTGCAGTCACTGTGTCATTAATGGTTTTCCTGTGTCGTTAATGATCTTCCTCTCTTTTGCCGACCTCCCCCAGCATGATGTCTTTTTCCGAAGACTGGCCCTTCCTGACAACATGTCCAACGTATGTGAGACGAAGTTTCACTACCCTTGCCTCTTAGAAGCACCCCAGTTTCACTTCCTCCACACAGATTTGCTTATTCTTTGGGTAGTCCATGGGATATTCAATAGTCTTCACCAGCACCATTGTTCAAAGGCATTGATTAATCTTTGGTCTTCCTTACTCATGGTCCAACTTTTACAGACATGTGAAACAATTGAAAACTGAGTTGTTTGTTTTTTTCTTAAAGTGTTACTGCCTTTGGGAAACCCAGTAAAGGATTGTCATTAGCTGGAATCAATAGCGGTGAGTTTAGAATTTTGAATGTTTTAGTTGTCCAGTGTTGCTATGACAGAAATACTAACACCTATCCAAATGACTGAGGAGTATTTATATCAGTTTGAAGACTAATGTATGCCTGATTCAGGCCATGGTGCTTTCAATCATCTGAATGAAGTGAGTAAAGACCACAAAAGGAGAATTGATGCCCTTGAGCTGTAGTGTTGGAGAAGAGCACTGAACATCCCATGGACTGCCAAAGAGCAAACAGGTATGTCTTGGAGAGGATGCAGCCAGATTGCAGCTTGGAGGCAAAGCTGACACAGCTTTATCTCACATACCTTGGGCATGTCAGAAGAGGCTATTTTTAGGAAAGGGACATCATGCTTGGAAAGGTGAAGGGTATGCGAAAGAGAGGGAGATGCTCATCCGTATGGATAGACGCAGCGACCGCAGCAGTTATGATAAGGATGACACAGAATAGGATAGGGTTCAGGGCTGTTGGTCAGAGTCTCTAGGAGTCATACTGGACTTGAAGGCACCTAGTAACAATAACGACAAATCTTTGTGTGGAGCTCTGGTGGCCTAGTCCACTGCTGACCCAAAAGTTGAGCCTCTCTTTGTTCCATGGAGAAGCTGGTGGATTCAAAATCATGTGCATTTGGAATGGCAGTGCAGCTCCTTTCCATTAGGCTCCCAGAGATTTCTTCCTGTTATGTGCCGTCGAGTCGCTTGAGACTCATACTGACGCTATTACAAAAGCCCTAAACCCTGCTCTATTCTGTGACAACCTCACTGCCCCCGATACACCTACTCCCACTATCCCAATCATTGAGTCACTCCATCTCATCGAGGGTCTTCCTCTATTGCACTGTCCCTCTACCCTCCCAAACATGATGTCCCTCTCCAAGGACTGGTCCCTCCTTGCAACATGCCCAAAGTATGTCAGATGAAGCTTCAGAATCCTGCCTACAAGGAGCAGCCTGGTCTCACCCTCTCCAGGACAAACTTGTTTGTTCTCCTAGCAGTCCATGGTATATTCAACACTCTTCTCCAGCACCACAGCTCAAAGGCATCTATTTTCTTTATATTATCCCTAGTTATTGTCTAGCTCTCTGATGCTAGCACACACTTAGGAAGACTATGGCCTGGATCAGGTTCATCTTAGTCTCTAGCCTGATGTCGTTGCTCTTCAGTACTCTGAAGAGGTCCCTGACAGCTGACTTTCCCAATGCAATTCATCTTTTGATTTCTTAGAGGGGTACAATTTAATCCATAGCATTAAGCCTTCACACTTTAATATACGATCTCAAACCTGAGGTTAACTTGAAATTCACATCCACCTTCTGGAAGGAATCATTATTCTTCTAAAGGTAAGATACTCCCCACAGCATTAAGGCTAGGATGTCTCATCATTGTCAAGCTGCAGGATGGCACGTAGGGTTGAGGGAGAGAACTTCCTGAGAGATGTGACACCTGTGTCTGGTGTCATTTTCAGGGACCAAGGCTGCATGCAAATAAGTTGGTTTGCATAACTCTCTTGCTCTTAGGGATTTAAGGTTTCCTGCCCTTAATCCACACCACTACCAGGATTTGCAAGTGAAATATCAGGACTGCCATTCTCCCCAAGGAGCCCTGAATGTGCAGTCTTGAATCTCTCAACTGCTAACTGAAAGTTTGGCAATTTAAACTCACTGGCCACGCAAGAGGAAGGTGTGGTCTTAAAGAGTACAGCCTTGAAAATATGTATCAATGGATGAATGTGGACTCATCCTTTCTGTAAACTTTTGACTAAAATCACAAATAAAAATGGTACAGCCTCAGGAGGCCTCTGTCCTCTAGAGTGCCTTACATGTGTGCCCCTTGGCAACATAAAGTTTGATTTCATCAGTTGCTCCTTGGGACAAATATGGGCCGTCTCGTTCCCTAAAGATTTACAGCCTCAGAAACCCAATGTAGGACTGCAAAGGAGTCGCCCAAACACTTGGATGCTGTGTTTTTCTTTTTAAGGAGGATTTCCGTTACTTTACGGCAACTAGGAGGTGGTCCCTCAGTGCCAGTTTCTCCCTTGACAAGTCCCCTTTCCCATTCAGTTTTAGTTCTGTCCCTCAAGCCCAATGTGACCCAGTACTAGATTTAACCTCTCTGTTCCAAAGGGTCTTGAGTATCTGCAAGAGTAGGCTTAGACCCAGGGGCTCTGACCCCAGCCACCGCAGTCCTGGTGAAACATTGATCTTGCTCCTTCCTCTTCAGACACTCTTGTTCCTCAAACAGCTAGAGCCTTCTGGGGCTACGAGGCCTTAAGTTTCAGAATTAGCTACACTCTTCCCTCTGATATGGAAACTTGTGGTTCTGAACTCACTAGAATGGAGTTTAGTTTTCAAAGAAACCATAGTCTCACCTGATGAGTCCCAGACCTTGGTTAGACACTCCTGGGAGCCTGTGGTGCGGAATGATCAGAGGAGCCTCTGGTTTTCTGGCATTCAGCTACCTACTTCCTTTTCTGATCTTAAACTTGCTCTGAGGAAACTGCTCTCCTAGTGAGACTGTCACCCACCCTGGACAGGAGAGTGAGGAGCAGGGCATTCTGAGTTAATCTGAGAGGAAGAGGCCAGATCAGAAACTGAACCTGATCTTTTATTCCTCTTTCTGAAATGATGGCTGACTCAGGGCTGGTGCTCTGTAATATGAATGCATCTAAGGTGTTAAGTGCTGCTGAGTCGCCTGCTACTCTAGCAACCTTGTGTACAACAGCTTGGAAGCCTGCCCTGTCCTGAGGCAGTCTCACTGACTCCAACACACCAACCATCATTATCCCAGTAACTATGTAAATCCATCTCATCTGGGGTCTTCCTCTCCTGCTCTGTCCCTCCACCCTTCGAAGCATGATTTCCTTCACCAAGGACTGGTCCCTCCTGGGCACATGCTCAGTGAATGCGAGATAGGACATAAAAACCCTAGTCTCCAAGGAGAAACTTGGTTTCTCCTTCTCCAAGACAGATCTATTTGTTTTCTTGGCAGTCCATTAGTAAAGTAATTTCATTGGGCAGATCGACTGCAGAAGATCTTTTAAAGGAAGACATTCAGATGACCAATAGACACATGAAGAAATGCTCAAAATTACTAGCAATAAGAGAGATGCAAATCAAAACCACAATGAGATTCCATTGCATCCCAATAGCAGTGGCAAAGTTTAGCAGAGCAGCAAGCAATAAATGTTGTAGAGGCTAGGAGAGATCAGAACTCTCATACACTGTTGGTGGTACTGTAAAATGGTACATCCCCTCTGGAAGGCAGTTTGGCATTTCCTCAAAGAGCTGGACATAAAAATTCCATATGACCCAGCTATTCCACTGCTAGGAATATATGTTGAGAAAATTAGAACTGAGATACAAATGGACATTTGTACACCAATGTTCATACCATTGCAAGAACATGGAAACAGCCCAAATGTCCAATCACAGTCAGATGGATTGAGAAATTGTTATTCATTCACATGATGTGAATGGAATACTATGTAGCACTCAAGAGCAATAATTTTGAAAATTACTGCATAACTTGGGAGGAACTGGAGAGCATTATGGTGGGTGAACTCAATCTCATAAGGACAAATACTGCATTAGAAAGCTAACTAGTAAAATGTGTATGAGGATCCAAGGTGAGGAGGGTAGGAGCAGAGGGGTGAGGATGGGCGGGGGGATGTCATAGGGATGGACGATTTGGTGGGTGGAGGGAAGGATGTTGTTGTTGTTATGTGCTGTCGAGTTGCTTGTGACTCATAGTGACCCTATGTACAACAGCCCTAAACCCTGCTCTATCCTGTGCCAATCTCACTGCTTGTGACACACCCATCCCAATTACCCCAGTCACTGAATCAATCCACCTCATAGAGGGTCTTCCCCTTCTGCGCCGTCCCTCCACCCTCCCAAGCATGATGTCCCTCTCCAAGAACCTGTCCCTCCTTACAACATGTCCACAGTATGTCAGACGAAGCTCCAGAATCCTTGCTTCCAAGGAGCAGCCTGGTTTAACCCTCTCCAGGATGAATCTGTTGTTTTCTTGGCAGTCCAGGGTACATTTAATACTCTTCTCCAGCACCACAGCTCAAAGGCATTAATTCTTCTATCCTCCTTAGTCATTGTCCAACTCTCTAATGCATAACAAGTGATAGCAAAGACCATGCCTGTATCAGATGCCCCTTAGTCTCCAGAGCAACACCATTGCTCTTCAGTACCCTGGAGAGGTCCCTAATAGGCAACTTTTCCATCGCAATACATTTTTTTATTTCCTGGCTTCTGGTGCCAGTAGTGTTGACCATGGAGCCAAGCAGACTAAAGTTGTTAAAAATCTCAATCTCTTCACCATTCATCCTGATGCTGCCAATTTGTCCAGTGGTGAGAATCTTTGTCTTTTTGACATTGCGCTTCAATCCATACTGAAGGCTGCTGTCCTTGACCCTCTGCAGCAAGCATTTCAGGTCCTCCTTAGTTTCGGTAAGCAGGGTTGTGTCGTCTGCATAACACAGATTGTTAATAGATCTTCCTGACGCCACACTTCTCATAGAACTCAGCCTCTCGGATAATCTGTTCTGCATACAGGTTGAAAAAGTATGGAGAGAGGACACATCCCTGATGTACACCTTTCCCAATTTTGAACCATGCAGTGTTCCCTTGCTCTGTTCTGACGACTGCCTCTTGGTCCAAGTATAGGTTTCACATTAGAATGATCAAGTGTTCTGGGATTCCCGTTCTTCTCAGAGTCAGCCACAGTTATGATCCACACAGTCAAATGCCTTTGCATAGTCAATGAAACACAGATAGACATTCTCCTGGTATTCCCTGCTTTCAGCTAAGATCCATCTAACATCAGCTACAATATCCCTAGGAAATGGGAAAGATCCAGCGAGGACCTGTAAAGGCAGGGTAATGGTAGGCATAGTTCAATAGTGATGAATTTTGTAAAACACCATTAATAGGAATGATGGTTTAAAACAGTATGGATGAAGAAGAATAGTGTGAAGCACAATGTATATGAACTTTATTACCAAACCAATATAAAATGAAAAAAAAATTTAAAAACTATTCCATTGTGTATATCAAAAATGAAGAAGAAAAAAAACCCATGCCACAAAACCCAAGAAGTACACCCTTCCAAAAAAAAGATCTTTTGAGTGTTAGGTGGGGGGAGGGGGGGAAACAAAGATGTCACTTTGAAGACTAAGGTGTTTCTGACCTAAATTGTAGTATTTTCAAAGGGCTTCATGCATGCAAACTCTGGACCGTGAATAAAGAATAAAGAAGAACTGATGTCTTTAAGTTGTAGTTGGAATCAACTCATAGTTGACTCTCCAGTGGATTTTTGGAGGCTGTAAATTGAGCAGGAGCATATTGCCTGTGGATTCAAACTGCCCTTCAGTTAGCAAGGCAACTCCTTACCCACTAGGCCCCCAGGGCTCTAGACTCAATTGTGATAGTGGTGATAGTGTGAGAGTGGTGAACATTGGCTCTTCCATGGAGTGCCAGAAGACTGAATAAATCGGACTTGGGAAAGGTACAGTCAGGATGCTGCTTAGAAACAAAGAAGATTTTGCCTCCTACTTTGGAAGTGTTTTCAGGAGCAACCTGAACGTGGAGAAGGACGTCCTGTTTGGTAAAGGATCAGTGAAAAAGACCTGCAGGAAGTGGCCTGGCACAGTGACTGCCACAGTGAGACCAAACCTAGCAGCACCTGTGAGGATGGCGCGGCGGTAGGATTCTGCTATACAGAGGGTGCGGCTAGGAACTACCTTGATAGCACCTAACAAGTCATTTCAGTAGTTCAAATATAACAGAAAGTCATTGTTGTTATGTGCGGCCAAGTCGACTCTGACCCTTATATAAGCACTGTAGCTCTGAACCCTGCTCTATCCTGAGCCAATCTCACTGCCTCTGATATACCTATAACAGTATATACACAGGCTGTGTGATTGATCCTATCTGTAAGTGCTCAGGGACTTAAGTAGCTTCTGATTTTGATTGGCCCTTTGACTACACTCAGAGACACTTGAGAAGAAAGCTGATTCATAAAGATCATGGCTTTTGAAAAGCTCATCAAATGCAGCTCTGCTCTGACACTCACGAGACCGCCATGGGTCACTAACTTTTTTTAAAAAAAATATGCATAAGGAGGAGTGCAATGTGGAAAAGTTCCTCTTTTTACTCTTTCCTCTTTCCAATTATGCCAGTTCACTTTCCAGATACAATCTCTTTTAAGGGTTTACTTTCTTTTCATCCAACTTCACACACTCTTAAATTATTTACATACATCAAACAAAGCCAACTGAAATTTATTGTGGTTGAGTTGAATCCAAGTCAGAGCTGACACTCCATCAGGTTTTCAGAGGTTGCAAATCTTATGAGAGGAGATTAATGCCCATCTTTCTCCCTGGGAGCTGCTCGTGGACCAAACTGCAAACCTGAGATTCAAATCGACGAGCTCTCTGTGGGAGAAAGATGGACAATCTCCTCCTGCGTGATTTTCAGCATCTGAAAACCTGCTAGAGGATCAGCTATGAATCAGTTCCAACTGAATGGCACATAACAACAATAGATAGTTAAGGTCATCCAGGTGACTCTGACCCATGGTACCTTATGTAATGTACTATCCTCCAGTCATTGCCACGTTTGAGTCTGTTTTGACTCTTGTGCCAATCTGTGTCATTGAGGGTCTTCCTTGCCCTTGCTGGCCCTCTCTCTCTCTCCAGATAGATGTTCTTCAACATTCTTTCCTCCTTGATGACATGTCCAAAGCAAGCAAGTCAGGAGGTGATCTCTTTTGATCTATAGAGTTTTCATTAGACGCTTTTTGGAAGTAGATTGTCAGCCCTTTCCCCTTCATCTCTCTTAGTCTGGAAATTCTGCTGAAACCTGACCCCTTTGGTCACCTTGTTGGTAGTTAAATGGCCTCATAGCTTTCATTGTCATAGGAACATGCAAGCCATCACATCACAAGCTGACAGTGAATGTGCCATAACATGCCAATAACTATTCTGCTATAATTTATTTAGCTGTCCTAACACTGATGTAAAGATTCTCACCACTGGGCTGATTGGCAGCAGCATGATAGATGGTAAAGAGATTGAGATTGTTGACAGCTTCAGTATGCTTGGCTCTACAAGCAACACTCTTGGAACCAGCAGCCAGGTAAAGAAAAGACAAATTGCACTGGGAAAGTCTGCTGTCAGAGACCTCTCCAAAGTATTGAGGAGCAATGATGTCAGTCTGGAGACTAAGATGTGCTTGATACAAGCCATGGTCTTTGCAGTCACTTTCTATGCATCAGAGGGCTAGACAATGACTAAGGATGATAGAAGGAGAGTTGATGCCTTTGACCTTTGGTGCTGGAGAAGAGGTATTGAATATACCATGGACTGCTAGGAGAACAAAGAAGTTCATCCTGGAGAGGGTGAAACCAGGCTTCACCTTGGAGGTAAGGATTCTGAAGCTCTGTCTGACATACTTTGAACATGTTGCAAGGTGGGATCAGTCCTTGGAGAGGGACATCATACTTGGGAGGGTGGAGGAACAGCGCAGGAGAGGAAGACCCTTGATGAGATGGATTGATTCCATCACTTGGGTAATGGGGATCGGCGTGTTGGAGACAGTGAGGTTGGCAAGGGATAGAGCAGGGTTTAGGGCTGTTGTATATAGGGTCACTATGAATTGCAAGTAACTCAATAGCACATAACATCAACAACAACCACTGACATGCAGTCTATGTTCCAATTGCTTGTTTTTGTTTTTCCTCATTTCAACTAACTTCCAATCTGGGCTCAACCACTACTATAATTATCTTCTTTCTTTAGCGTTCATAGGATTTCCAAAGGCCTGTTATTTAGGAAGGTGATGGCCTGTCCTGCTTCCTAGTCCGTCTTAGTTAGGGAGCTCCATCAAAACCTGTTCACCATGGATAACCCTTATGGCATTTGACACGCGAGTGGCACAGATTTCAATATTACAGCAACCCCAAGTTTTCTTAATACAGCAAACTGACAGACAAATGCTGTACCACTTAGAACAATGTTCCCTCCAAACACAACCAACTGACTTTTAAATACAAAGGTCTGCCTGCCAGATACTGATTGCTTAAAAAAGAAAACAGGACCTTCAGCAAGGCCGGCACCATCATGTTTTCTTGGGCAAACCTCGTTGTCTCGGCCTGGGCTGTGCAGCCACAATGGACTCAAGTTCGAAATATGGCAACTTTGAAAGATATTACCAGGTGACTGAAGTCAATCAAAAACATTCAGAAAATTACCAAGTCTATGAAAATGGTAGCCGCAGCAAAATATGCCCGAGCAGAGAGGGAGCTGAAATCAGCTCGAGTATATGGAGTCGGATCTCCAGCACTCTATGAGAAAGCTGATATTAAGGTTCCTGAAAACAAGAAGAGACACTTCGTTATTGGTGTATCCTCAGATTGAGGGCTTTGTGGTGCTATTCATTCCTCGGTTGCAAAACAGATAGAAAGTGAGGTGGCCGAGCTTATAGCAGCTGGAAAAGAAGTTATAATTGTTGGGATTGGAGATAAAATCAGGGACATCTTGCATAGGACTCATTCGGACCAATTTCTGGTAACATTTAAAGAAGTGGGAAGGAAGCCTCCTACTTTTGGAGATGTATCAGTTATTGCTCTTGAATTGCTGAATTCTGGCTATGAATCTGATGAAGGATCTATCATCTTTAATCGATTCAGGTCTGTCATCTCCTATAAGACTGATGAAAAGCCCATATTTTCCCTTAATACAATTGCAAGTGCTGAAAGCATGAGTATCTATGATGATATTGATGCTGATGTGCTACAAAATTACCAAGAATACAGTCTGGCAAACATCATCTACTACTCTCTGAAGGAGTCCACCACTAGTGAACAAAGTGCCAGGATGACAGCTATGGACAATGCCAGCAAGAATGCCTCTGAGATGATTGACAAATTGACTTTGACATTCAACCGTACCCACCAAGCTGTCATCACAAAGGAGTTGATTGAAATCATCTCTGGTCCTGCAGCTTTGGATTAATGAAAATCAAGTGTCATCCTCAGACAAGAGGTAAAGAAGAAAAGTTAAGCCAGCTCATTTCATTATGCTTAATGCTGTCCTTGTCAAATTACTAAAGACAGCAAGATATTTGTAAGTTATCTTACAATAAATGATTTTAAAATTAAAACAAAAACAAACCAAAACAAAACAAAGATTCTTACCACTGGACCAATAAACAACATTGTATTGGATGGAAAGGAAATCGAAACTGTCAACAGCTTCATCTTGCTTGGATTCACAATTAACATCCTTAGTACCAGCAGTCAGGAAATAAGGAAACACATTGCACTGGAGAAATCTGCAGTTAGGGACCTCTCCAAATTATTGAGGAGAAATGATGTCAGTGTGAGGTCTAAGGGTGTATCTGATTCAGGCCATAGTCTTTCCAATCACTTGCTGTGCATCTCAGTGCTGGACAATGAATAAGGATGACAGGGAAAGAATTGACACCTTTGAACTGTGGTGTTGGAGAAGAATACTGGATATCCCATTGACAGCCAATAGAACAAACAGGTATGTCTTTGAGAGAGTGCAGCCAGAGCATTCTGGAAGTAAGAATGATGAAGCTTTGTCTCACATGCTTTGGGCATGTTGCTAGGAGGGGCTCTTCCTTGAAGAAGGACATAATTCTGGGAAAGGTGGAGGGTTGGTGAAGGAGAGGAAGACTCTCAACCAGGTGGATTGACATGGTGACTGCTGCAGTGGGCTCTTGTGTGTCAGGAAGTGTGAGGATGGTGCAGGAGAGAACGGGGTTCAGATCTTTTATTCATAATGTCACTATGAGTCGTACTTGACTCGACAGCACCTAACAACAATAACCTCTGACAGATATTTTCTTTTTTATACTGATTTTTCATTTTTAATGCTGTAAACATCTAGTTGTACAAAATCTTTGGATATGTATTTATTTACATAAGGATTTCTGGAGCATAGATTCCTAGAAGTGGAGCAGATGTCAGAGTGTTAGGATTTCTTAAGAAATTATTTTATTTTTTTGTTGTTGAGAATATACACCAATTCAATAATTTCTGTATGTATGATTCACATACACACAGATTACATTCTTCAACTTGTATGACCATTCTCAACCTCCTTTGCTGAATTTTTCTTCACTCATTATCACCAACTCACTGTCACCCAAGCTTCCTAGCTAATCGTCCAAGTTGCTGTTTATTTGATCCCTTATACCAAAATTAAACCAAATCCACTGTCTCTGAGTTAATTCCAATTTACGGTAACCCTCTATCTGGTTTCAGAGACTGGAAATCTTTTGCAAGAGGAAACTGCTTAATCTTTGTTCTGTCGAGAAGCTGGTGTATTCCAACTGCTAATTTTTTGGTTAATAGTCCATTGTGTAACACACTATGCCACCAGGGCTATAGATAGTTTTTAAAAGAACACACAGCTCAAAGCAAATATTTTTTTTTGCTAGTTAAGCTAAATGTTGTTTGGCTTTAAGTCTATATCAGGGAATACTTCTAACTTAAAGTTTAAAAATTACCTCAGAGCAATAGTTTTGGGAATCCAACTAGCCTTCATGGTTTTAGAAAGTATGGATCCTTTGAGAATTTGAAATTCTGTTTTGCATTTCCCCTCTTTTGACCAAGATTCTTAGAGAATCTTTTGTTAACATATTCAGTATTATTAACTAAGCATCATCCAATTTTTCTTGTCTTATGGCTGAGGAAGCAGTTGTTCGTGAAGGAAAGTAGCCACACTCTCCATTTACTCCTGTGATTCTTTAGTCTTCTTTCTCTGATTTTTTAGTTTACTAGAAACCAATTTTTGTAACTTAGATGGCTGTTTGCAAGATACTGAAGTTCCTCACTGAACCTGAGGAAATAGCTTACTTAGAAACAGAAATTCTACAAACTATATTAGACCAACCAACTGGGGTATTCCATAACACTTTAGCCCTAAATCTCCAACTTCCCAAAACAAATCCCATGAGATGTTTGGTCATACACAAGTAGCTTTAGCTGCTGCTGCTTCTTGTAGTAAATATGTCTATCATACACCATGTCCCTGTTTAACTTTTTGCATGTGTACAACACAGTAATTTTATTTATTTTTATTTTTTAAATTTTTGTGTGCATGTACCGTCAAATCAGATCTGACTGGTACAGGAGGATATTGCGCCTCCTTCTCCGGCAGAGCATCTGGTAGATTCGAACCGTGTGCCTCTGGGATTGCAGTGCAGTTTCTTGCCACTAGACCACCAGAGCTCCCCCACAACACAGTAATTTTAATGACATTTATTGGTTGTTCAACCATACATTGTTGTTGTTTATTTTTAGGTATCATCAAGTCAGGTATAACTCACAGCAACCCTATAAACAATAGATCTGAACCCTATCCTATCCCATGCCATCTTCACACTTCCTGACACACTAAAGCCCATTGTGCCAGTCAGTGGGCCAATCCATCCTGTTGAAGGTTTTCCTCTCCTTTACTGACTTTTCCAAGTATGGAAGTCCCTTTCCCAGGAATAGCCTCTCCTAACAACATGCTCAAAGTATGTGAGACAAATCTTTACCATCATGCTTTTCAAGGAGCACTCTGGCAGAAATTTATTCAAGACATATCTATTCAGATATTTTTGCATTCCATGGTATATTCAGTATTCTTTTTCCAGTACCACAACTCAAAGACATTGATTCTTCTTTTGTCATCTTTATTCATTGTCCAGCTCTCAGATGCATAGCAAGTGATTGAAAAGACTATGGCCTATGCCCGCACTTGGGGCAGAGAGTTCTCTTTCCAAGGAGGCCTGTTAATTTTACATATCCTCTCCTTCCAAATGGGAGGGCTCTGCCACAAACATGCTCCGCCAGATCATCAGTCAAGCCAAGAAGCACCCAAGCTTGATACCTCTTTTTGTATTCATTGGAGCTGAAGGTACTGGAGCAGCCTTGTATGTCATGCAGAAAGAATAACCCAGAACCATGGAACAAACTAGGCCCCAGTGATCAATACAAGTTTTACTCAGTGAATGTGGATTACAGCAAACTGAAGAAAGAAGGCCCTGACTTCTAAATGAAATTCTTTTTTTTTTAAAAAGCCACTTAGAATGAAGGTCTTCCAGAAGCCATCTGCACAATTTCTTACTTAACAAAGATATGTTTCTTCCCTAAATGCACGAAACCACATCAGTGTATCATGTTGGAATTTACACTGAATAATAAATAATGTAAAACTTGGGGAAAAAAGAGAAAAGACTATGGCCTGAATTAGACACAGCTGTCTTTAAACTGACATAATTGCTCCTTAGTATTTTGGGATTTTGGAGAGGTCCTTGCCATCAAACTTGCCCAATGAAATACATCTTTTGATTTCTTGACTGCTGGTATCAAGAGTATTGATTGTGGATCCAAGTAAGCTAAAATCATTGACAGTTTCAATCTTCTTCCCATCTATTATGATGCTTCCTATTGGCCCGGTGGTGAGGATTTCTGTCTTCTTGATGTTGAGATGTAATCCATATTGAAGACTGTAGTCTTTGATCTTCTGCAGCGAACACCTCAAGCCCTCTTCACTTTCAGCAAGCAAGATTGTGTCATCTGCATAATATAGGTTGCTGATGAGTCTTCCTCTAATCCTGATGACACGTTCCTCTTCATGAAGTCCAGCTTCTTGAATTATTTGCTCAGCATACAAATTGAATCAATCTGGAGAAAAGTTACAGACCTGATGCACATTTTTCCTGATTTTAAAAATGCAGTGTTTTTTTGTTCACTTTGCACAACACCTTCTTGGTCTAGGTATAGATTTTGTATGAGCACAAGTAAGTGTTCTGGGATTCCCATTCTTCTCAATGTTAACCATAGTTTGTTATGATCCACACAGCCAAATACCTTTCCATATACCCACACCAAATAGATATTCTTCTGGTATTCTTTGCTTTCAGCTAAGGTCCCCCTGACATCACCAATCTTTGGTGCCACAACAGACTCTTTTAAACTCAACTTAAACTTCTGGGAGTTCCCTGGCAACCCACTGTTCTAGCCGTTCTTAAATTATTTTCAACAATATTTTGCTTGCATATGATATTGCTGGTATTTTTCAGTAATTTGCACATTCTATTGGATCACCTTTCCTGGGATTGGCAACAAATAGGTATCTCTTCCCTTGTATTTGTCAGTGATGTTTATGTAAAACTTTGCCATGAAAAAAGAGAAATAACCCAATCAAATTATAGGCAAAGAATTTTAATAGACAATTCACCAAAGAAGACATTCAAGTGCTACCAAACACAAGAAAAAAAATAAGTCAACATTGTTCGCTGTCATTAGCCATCAGAGAGATGCAAATCAAAACCAAGGTGAGATAGCATTTCACTCTCAGTGTAATGGCCATGATTTTGAAAAAGAAAAAGTTAACAAATATTGGCAACGATGTGGGGAAACTGAAACCCTTATCCATTGCTGGTGGAATGCAAAATGGTAGAGTCATTGTGGAAAACAGTACGGCGCTTCCTCAGAAAAGTGAAACTAGAACTACTATATGACCCAGCAAATCTACTGCTAGAAATATACCCAAAGAGCATTAAAGAAGTAAGACTTCTTTAAAGACACGTGCACATCAATGTTCCCTGCAACATTATTTGCATTAATCAAAAGTGGAAGCAGCCTAAATGCCCGTCAATGGATTAATGAATAAACAGAAGCTGTTAAAACATACAGTGGAATCCTACTCAACCAGATTTTAAAAAAAAATACTCTTAATATATGCGACAACATGAATAGTGCTGGAAGACATTGTTGTTATGTGATGTTGAGTCGATTCCAACTCATAGTGACCCAATAGGACCGAGTAAAATTGCTGCAGTCCATTTCCAGGACAGTAGACTTTGTAGGAGATTTCCTGCTCTTTTCTCTGATGGAGGGAGTGGTGGCTTCAAACTACACACTTTTTGGTGTGCAGATGAGCGCTTCACCGATGTGCCATCAGTATTCCTTTTATAATTCACTAAGTGAAATGGCAAGCACAAATGGGCAAGAATGTATAACCAGCTTCTTAGTGGTTACCAAGGAGGAAGAGGAGGTTATTGCTTATGGAGCAGTGAGTTTCAGTTTACAGTTTAAGTTTCAATAGGCATTGCTGAAAATACAGTATCAATTTATGAATGAAGGACTTTGTGTGTCTCCCAGGGTGAGAGGATAAGAGGACATATGAAGTACTTCCTAAAACTAAAAGTAGATACATACTGTTGGCCACAATGTGAGTGACTGCAAAAATCAGATTTGGAATGCGCTAGGGAATTCCTTCAGCCTCTCCCCTTCGCAGCCCCTCTGCTCACTCAATTAGGGTTATTTGCATGTAGTCTGGGCGTGTAGGAAGAACAGGTCAAAGACAAATCTGAGGTTCAACCCTGGTCAGCCTCCTACTGGTGTTTGATCAAGGTCAGACTAGGTTGAGAGTAATCAAGGAGTGACAAGTGTGCAATTTGAACGTGTTTATTTACTACTATTGTTGCCAGGAGGGAGCTCTGGTGGGAGACTGAGTGCCTTCAAGTCAGAATCGATGCATAGCTGACCCTCCAGAGGCTTTTCAGAGGCAGTTAATTGCAAAAGAAGAGATTGCCCATCCTTTTCCTGTGGAGCAGCTGGTGGATTAGAACTTGCATGTCTTTGAGAACGCAGCACAGCTTCTTACCCCAGAGCTCCTGGTGGGGGCCAGTGCTACCAAACCAAAAGTGTGCCCTTAAAATCCATCAGCTGCTCTGCTGGAGAAAGATGGGCAATCTTCTTATGTGATTTACTGCCTCTGAAAACCTGCTGAAGGGCCAGCTGAGTTGGTCCCACCTGATGATACCTAATGACAACATTATTATTGTCAGGTGCCATTGAACTGACACCAACTCATTGTTATCTCTGGTACAAGACGAGACCCTGCCTGGTGCCGCACTGTGCTCATAATCGCCTCTGAGCTTGAATTCATTACAGCAGCCACTGTATCTATCCTGTGGAGAGTCTTCTTTTTCTCTGACCTACTTCGTGAAGCGTGATATCTCCCTCCGTTCATGCATATGTAATTGCTAGTTGCCTTGCATTGATTCTTTTCACTCATGGAGACCCCACACACTCAGAGAACTACTTCACAGGATTTTCACAGGGGTTTGGAAGCAGACGCCAGGCTTGCCTCCTGAGGCACTTCTCTCTGAGTGAGTTGCAACTACCAACATTTTGGTTCGTATCCCAACCCTTAACTATTTGTGTCTGGTTATCTCCATCTATAAAGGGATCCCAGCCAAGAAAATGATATGGAGTCATTTTGCTCTGTAAGAGGGAGCTGCTAAGGGTTAAGATTATATAGACAGCAGCATCTAATCTATTTAACACCAGTATATTATCATTGTTGAGATTTTTATTATATATGAGGTGCCCTCTGCTGAGTGATGGAGCACTTACAGGAATGGAATCTCCTCTAGTTAGGGTGTGGGGAGAGTCACATGACAGAGCAGTCTTCTTGCTCCACGTCCCTGTTGGGTAAATGAAGGAGAGAGAAGACTTTTTCTGACCCAGCAGGAGCTCAATCACGTTGCTCAAAACCTGTTATGGGACATTGACTGTGTGCCGAACTCTCTGCTGGCTTCTGAGCCCAAGGAATCAGGCTGCTTGCTCTGCGGCGTCCAAACACTTGGACTCACTCTGCATTTGACAAAACTTTGCAGCAACGCTAAACTCAGTTCCAACTACAAGCAGGTGACTTGAACTCTCTCATCTGCATTCGTCATTTGATAAGAGAATAGTGAATGTAGCATCCACAGGAATGTGCTTAACAGGTCTCAAATTACAGGGAGCATGATTGTCTGAACTCCATCTTCTACTGGGTGCTGAGATCGTGCTTCTAAGAGTGTGCTCCCAGCCAATCGCTGAGCACACAGCAGGGGTATGGAGGTGCCCTCTGCTTGTGGGGAGACCAGCCCTCAAGTGAAGGCTACCTCTGTGTGTTTGTGTGCATGCCTGTGTTTGTTCATTCTTTTTTTTTTTTGAACATTTTATTGTTGTTTGATTTGGGTGAAAGTTTACAGAGCAAATTAGTTTCCTACTCAACAGTTGATGTACATTTCGTTTCATGACATTAGTTGCAATCTTGTCTATGCAACAGCACGCTTCGCACTTCCTCCCTGAGTTTCCCGTTTCCATTTGCCCATCTTTCCTGCCCCTCCCTGCCTTCTGAACTGTGTTCTGGGGCAAATGGTTCCCCTTTGGTCTCATACGATTGATTGCTCAGAGGAGTATGGTCCTCATGGGTGTTACTGTTCGCTTTGCAGGATTGTCTAGTGTTAGGTTGAAAGATGATCTCTGTGAGTGAATTCAGATTTCTAGTGGTAAAAAAAAAATTGTGCTGCAATCCCAAAGGCCCACAGCTCAAGTCCACCAGCTGCTCCACAGAAGGATGGGCAGTCTCCTCCCATGCGATTAACTGCCTCTGAAAACCCGCTGGAGAGTCAGCTATGGGTCAGTTATGACTCGGCAGTACACAACAACAACAACAACAACAACAAAGGCCATGATCTTAGGTAATCCACCAGTCTCTTTCAAACCAGTAAGTCTGACCTATTATATGGTTTTGAATTTTGTTCTATATTTCCTTCTTTATCCATGATCAAAGGGCCCTGGTGGCATAGTGTAATCTATACCACCTAAGTCAGCATTCAAACCCACCACCTGCTCTGTTGTGACATCTCCTCCTGTGAAGGTTGATAGCCTCAGAAACCTAGTGGAACTTTCCAGGTGTTGGAACTGACTTGCTGGCAGTGGGTTATGCCCAGGACCTTCTTTCTGTTGTTAGGTGCCATGGAGTTGAGTACAACTCATAGCGACCCTATGAACAAAAGATCTGAACCCTGTCCTTCCCAGCGTCATCCTCACACTTCCTGACACACAAGAGCCCATTGCAGCAGTCACTGTGTCAGTCAACCTGGTTGAGGGTCTTCCTCTCCTTCACTGACCCTCCACCCTTCCCAACATCATGTCCCTCTCCAAGGAATAGCCCCTCCTAGCAACATGCCCAAAGTATGTGAGGTGAAGCCTCCTTATTCTTGCCTCCAAGGAACACTCTGGCTGCACCCTCTCCAAGAAGACCTTCTGCTGTGATCTTAATCAGAATAGTAAGTGGGGGTAGCCATGTACCATGTGGTTTTTCTGGTCTCAGGGAGAGTGGAGGCTGTAATTTGCATCAGCAATTTGTTCTTTGGACTAATTGTTTCCTTGCCTTTTATTATTAACCTTTCTTTATTCCAGATAGGAAGAGACCAGTTATTATATTTAAGATAGCTTTTACAGCTCTAATTGCTACTTACCAAAGTAGGATGTAAAGCATCCTATGTTCTACCAATAGACCTACATGTCCTCTGAGACGATGGTCCTAAGTTTTTTAGTCCAGTGAGGCTATCCTTAAGGTATTTGATTATGGCTAAGAAATTTGCATAACCTTGCCTCATGTACTGTGTTATGTACCTGGATATGTTTGCAGCAAATACAGATTTATATGTATAAATATCCTTTGCTATAGTTCTTGATAATATGCTACTTCCTGAAATGGTCTGCATCATCCAATTCTTTTCAGTACAGTGACTCTGGGGATTCCTTTTATCTTTGGTGTTTCCTGGCTCATCCAAGATTTTGCCCATGGCATCCTTCTGTGTTATAACTTCAGGATTGAATTTATTTATCAGTCCTTTCAGTATACGAAATGCTGAGTGAGTCCTAACTCTAGTTCTTTGCATGGTTTATTAGAATAATTTGTCTTCTCACGCTGCTCTTTGAACTCTTCTGTTTACTTCTTTGCTTCTCCATTTCTTCACTTTGTTTTCCTTCGTGTTGTCCTACTGCAATTGTCAAAGTGTCTTCTGACTTCTATTTTGGTGTTTTATTTCCTGTCTCTCCTGTGTTTGTAATGACCTTTTACTTTCTTCCTGGATGATGTCATCCAATAGCTCATCTAGTCTGACATCACTAGTGTACAGTGCCTCAAATCTGTTCTTGAAATGGCCTTTACACTCAGGAGGTAATATGCTCAAGCTTGTATTTTGGTTCCTGTGAACTTATTTTTCTTTTCTTTAACTTCAATTTGAACTTGTATGTAAATAATTGATGATCTGTTGCCACAGTCAGCATTTGGCCTGGTTTTGACTGCTAACATTGAGCTTCTCCAAGTATGTTTTCCATAGATAATAGTTCAGCTGATGCCTACATAGTCCATCAGATAAGGTCCATGTGTATAGTTGACATTTGTGTTTTTAAAGAAGGTATTTGCCAAAACAACTATGAGATATCATCTCACCCCAGTCAGAATAGCAAAATTTAACAGAATAGCAAACAACAAATGTTGGCAAGGTTGTGGAGAAACTGGAACCCTTATTCACTGTTGGTGGGAGTGTAAAATGGTGCAACCACTGTGGAAGGCAGTATGTCACTTTCTCA
>NW_006399813.1:6525959-6530374 GCF_000299155.1 Elephantulus edwardii
GAGAAAAGTGCAACAATGAATGAATAGAAATCCAAAGTCTTTGTAAATTTTCATTGAAATTAATAATAATTTAAAAGAAAGAAGGTATTTGCAATGAATAAATCATTGTACAAAATTGAACCTTCTCTCTCTAGCATCATTTCTGCCACTGAATCTGTAATTTACAACTTATTTATTTTTAATTTCCTTCTTATTTGTTTCCAACTTTTGCATCCCAGTAATCAATTATTATTATTAAGACATCTTGATTGTGTGTTTGGTCAAATTTAGACTGCAAAAGTTGGTTACGGTGGTGGTGCTGTGTTATGTGCTATCGAACTGGAACTAACCGATAGCTGACCCTCCATGGGGTTTTCAGAGGCAGTAAATCACACAGGAGGAGATTGTCCTTCTCCCACTGAGCTGCTGGTGGTTTTGAACCACATGCCTTTGATGTTGCAGTGCAGCGTCTTACCACTAGACCCCCAGAGCTCTCTGAGAAATCCTCAATTTCCTGCTTTGGCTTTTGTCGTTGGTGTGAAAAACCCACTGGAGGGCCATCTTTGAGTCAATTCTGACTCAACAGCAAACAACAATGACAACATTAACTATTTATGGGGTTTTATGTATTTACTGATAATTTTCTCCCTTCTCTGGTAACTATCTTCATTCTTTTTTAGTATAAACCATTCTTTAGTTTTAATAGTAAACACTGATTTATTTTGTTCAGCATAACATCCTTCCAATTCATCCATGTTATGTGATATTTCACAAATTCTTCATTATTCTTTATTATTTCATTACGGTTTTATGACATAGCTTGTTCATCCATTAACTCGTCAGCGGACACTTACATTGTTTTAATCTCTTTGTTATTGCAAACAATGCTGCAATGTGTATGTGTGTGTATGTATCTGCTAATGCTACAGTTTTTATTTTTTTGGCTCTATGTAGCTATTAATGGGTTTACTGGATAAAATAGGATTTTTATTTCTAAATGTTCAAGGAAACAACAAGCAGTTTTCCACATTGTTTGTACCATTTTACACTCCCACCAACAGTATATAAGAATTTCAATCTCTTTACACTTTCACCAGCATTTGTGTGTGTGTGTCTTATTCAACTTTGTAATGATCTTGTTCCTACTTATTGAACTGTGGCGAGATGATTCATTACTGTTGTTTGATGTGTATCTCTCTGCCATCTAACCTAAAGACTTGATTCAGGCCATGGTCTTTTCAATCACCTCTTACACTGCTGAGAGCTGGACAATGAATTACGATGATAGAAGAAGAATTGATGCCTTTGAAATGTGGTGTTGGAGAAGAGTACTGACTATCCCACGGACTGCCCAAAGAAGAAACAGATAAGTTTTGTAGAAGGTGCAGCCGGGCTGCTTCTGGGAGGCAAAGATGATGAAGCTTCGTCTCACATACTTGGGGCATGTTGCTGCTTGTTGTGAGATGCTGTTGAGTTAAGTACGTCTCAGAGCGACTCCGTGAACAACAGATCTGAACCCTGTCCTGTGCTGTGTCATCCTCACAATCTCTGACACACTCAAGCCCATAGCTGCAGTCATTGTGTCGATCCACGTGCTTGAGGATCTTCCTCTTCTCCGCCATCCCCCCACCTTTACAAGAATGATGATCTCTAAGGATTAGCCTTTCTAAGCAACATGACCAAAGAATATGTGAGATGAAAGTTTATTGTCTTTGCCTCCAAGGAGTACTCTGTCTGCACATTCTCTAAGACCTATCTGCTTGTTCTTTAGGCAGTCAGTGGGATATTCAGTACTGTTTTCCAACATCATAGTTCAAAGACGTCAATTCTCTTTCTTGTCATCTTTATTCACTGTCCAGCTTTCAGATGCTTAGCAAATGATTGAAAAGATGATGGCCTGAAGAAGGTGTACCTTAGTCTCTAAGCTGTTATCATTGCTCTTCAAGAATTTGGAGAGGTTCCTGACTGCAGATTTTCCTAGGGCAATATGTCTTCTGATCTCCTGGCTGCTGGCACCAAATGTATTGAATGTGATCTATTTTTTCCTTTTTCTTTCTTTTTTAAAAAATTTGTACTAGTTTAGTCACAAAATTTAAATACATTATTAAGTAAGATGAAGTTGTTGACAGTCTCAGCCTTCCTCCCCCCATCTATTATGATGTTGCCTATTGGTCCAGTGACAAAGACTTTTGATTTCTTGACATTGAGACACAATCCATATTGAAGGCTGTGTTGTTGAAACTTCTTCAGCAAAGTGCTTCAAGTCCTCCTTATTGGAGAGGCTATTCCTAGGAGAGGGACATCATGCTGGGAAAGTTTGTGGGATGGTGAAAGAGAGGAAGACCCTCAACCACACCGATTGACAGAGTGCAACAATGGGCTCAGATGTGTCAGAAATAGTGAGGATGGCACAGGATGGGACAGGGCTCAGGCCTGTTGTGCCTAGGGTCACTATGAGATATACTCCACTCAATAACACCAAACCACCATCACCACCACCATAAAATGACCCTGAGTGTTTCTTTCTGAGCTTGTTGGTAATTTGATGTTCTCTGTGGTGAAGTACTGAAGAGCAATGGTGTCTCTCTGGAGACTAAGGTGCATCTGATACAGGCCATGGTCTTTGCAATCACTTGTTATGCATCAGAGAGTTGGACAATGACCAAGGAGGATAGAAGGAGAATTGATGCCTTTGAGCTGTGGTACTGGAGAAGAGTACTGAGAATACCATGGACTGCTAGGAAAACAAACAGATTTGTCCTGAAAAGGGTTAAACCGGGTGGCTCCTTGGAGGCAAGGATTCTGAGGCTCCGTCTAACTTACTTTGGACATGTTGTGAGGCGAGACCGGTCCTTAGAGAGGGACATCATGCTTGGGAGGGTGGAGGGACGGCGCAGGAGAGGAAGGCCCTCTATGAGGTGGATTGATTCAGTGACTGGGATAATTGGGATGGGAGTGTCAGGGACAGTGCGATTGGCACAGGACAGAGCGGAGTTTAGGGCTGTTGTACATAGGGTCGCTATGAGTCGCAGGCGACTCAACGGCACATAACAACAACAACAACAACAACTGTGGTGAAGTGTTTTTTCACACCTTTTGCCCATTTTTAATTGAGTTGCTTGACTTTTTGTTGTTGGAGTTTTGGAATTGTCTATAAATTTGAGAGGTTAATTCCTTGTCAGATATCATTGCCGAATAGTTTCTCCTAATCTTTAAAGCCTCTTTTTTTATTCATTTGGAAATTTTTTTCTGCCAAACTAATTTTATTTATTTTTTTTGTTACTAATTTTATTATTAAAAAATTTTAATTTTATACTGGTTTACTTACCAAGTTTGCATACATTTTTTTCACACCAGATCTTTCCCCTTTTCCTTTACTCACCCCTCCCTCCACCCAAGATATTGTCACCCCTGTGCCTCTACTCTCCCCCTCCTTGGATCGTCATACACATTTTACTAGTTATCTTTATATTTCTACAATAATGTCTAATACAGTATTTGTCCTTGTGAGACTGAGTTAGTTCACTCAGCATAATACTCCCCAGTCCCTCCCATTTTAGGTAATAATTTACAAAATCATTGCTCCTGCGTGCTGCATACTATTCCATTGTGTGAATGTACCATACTTTCTCAATACATTTGATGGTGGTTGGGCATTTGGGCTGTTTCCATGTTCTTGCAATGGTAAATAATGCTGCTATAAACATTGGTGTACAAGTCTCCATTTGTGCCTCAGTTCTCATTTTTATCCAGGTATATTCCAAGCAGTGGATTAGTTGGATCATATGGAATTTCTATGTTCAACTTTTGAGGAAGCAGCCAAACTGTCTTCCAGAATGGTTGTACCATTTTACAATCCCACCAATGATGTATAAGAGTTCCTATTGCTACACATCCTCTCTTTTGGAGAAATCTTTTTATGTACATAAGGATTTCCATTTTAGCAAGTTCCAGCTGTCAGTTTATCCACTGCTATTTGTGAATTTTTTTTATGTTTGTTAGTCTCTTTATGCCATAGACTAGGTTCTCTATGTTGGCCACTATGTTTTCTCTGATGATCTTTATAGTTTCAGGTTTTAAATTTAGGTCCTCGATCCATCTTGAATTCGTTTTTAAATATGATATATTAAAAGACTTAAGTATCCTTAGACTTTTTATGGGGCATTTGATCTTTTTGATGTCTTTTCTTAAAATAATAATGTTTCATAATGTGTGAAAGCTCCCACAAAAAAGTTAGGCTTTCATTTGACAATTGTTGTTGTTGTTGTTATGTGCCGTCGAGTCGTTTGCAACTCACAGCGACCTTATGTACAACAGCCCTAAACCCTGCTCTATCCTGTGCCAATCGCATTACCTCTGATACACCCATCCCGAGTACCCCAGTCACTGAATCAATCCACCTCATAGAGGGTCTTCCCCTCCTGCGCTGTCCCTCC
>NW_006399813.1:6531437-6545627 GCF_000299155.1 Elephantulus edwardii
GATGGTTTAGGCAGAATGTTAAATGATCCAGGAGGTATCAAAAGAAGATGGAAGGAATATACTGAGTCATTGTATAGAAAGGAATTGGCAGATACAGAAGAATTACCACATGCATATTGTTGAGTGACATCCTTTACATTTCTCATAATCTGTCAGCATTCTCCTTAATTGTGTTCTGGTGTTTCCAGTTCTAGGACTCTCAATTATTATTTTTTTTTTAATCCCCGTACCTTTTCATCTTTGCTTTAGAGTAAAGGTCGACTTTTGATTTCATAGAAGGGGTGGCAGAACGGAGACTTGTTCACCAATGTTCACAGCAGTGTTATCACAAGAACATGGAAACAGCCCAGATGTCCAACCACAATCCAATGGCTTGAGAAGTCATGGTACATTCATATAATGGAATACTATGCAGCACGCAGGAGCAATGAGTTTGTAAATCACCACCTAACTTGGGACAGACTGGAGAGCATGATGCTGAGTGAAGTAACTCAATCCCACAAGGACAAATACTGTGTAAAACCATTATTGTACAATGAGTATGAGGATCCAAGGGGGGAGGAGGGTGGAAATAGAGGGCTGAGGATGGGGAGGGCAGGGTGTTAACCATAGGGTTGTACAATTTGATGTATGGTTGGGGTGAAGGAAATGGGAAGGATCTTTTGTAAAAAACAATGTATTTAAACTTTGTAAATAAATCAGAATTTAAAAAAAACCCACAAGTCCAGGACATTTTCACCAAACCTCCATCATCCCTTTCCACTGACATCACATGTGATCCCATGGCTCTTCCAGTCTGGCCTGGCTCCCTTCTTACTTCCTTTCATAATCACATTGTTCTAAGTAAAACCCTTGAACATTCAGTCTTTTCAATTTTTAAATTATTATTATTATTATTATTATTTTGGTGAGAAAAATTTATATTTAGAATTAACTTGCTGGACTCAGTTTAGATGATCCCAATTTTGTTGGCAACATCTAAAACATCATAGTCAGGAGCAAGTCGAACATAGGCCTTCTTCTCTCCATCAGGCCTGATCAAAGTGTTGACCTTAGCCACATCAGTGTCATACAGCTTCCTTACAGCTTGTTTGATTTGGTTCTTGTTGGCCTTGACACCCACAATGAACACAAGTGTATTGTTATCTTCTATCTTCTTCATGGCTGACTCAGTGGTCTGGGGAAATTTGATGATGGCATAGTGGTCAAGCTTGTTTCTCCTGAGGGTGTTCTTCCAGGGGTATTTGGGCTGCTTTGGAGTCTCAGCGTCTTAGGCTGCCGGAAGGTGGGTGACGTGCAGATCTTCTATTTTTTTTTGCCTGTGGATGCCCTTCAGGACTGCCTTCTTGGCCTTTAATGCCTTTGCTTTGGCTTCAGTTTTGGGAGGGGCAGGGGCTTCCTTTTTCACTTTCGGTGCCATCTTCATAGTATTATTATTTTTTAAATTCACATCAAACCCAACCCATGACTGTTTAGCTAATTTTTTTTTCTTCTCATTGTTAATGTACTGTCAAATCGGATCCGATTGGCACAGGAGGAGATTGACCCTCCTTCTCCAATGGAGCATCTGGTGGATTTGAACCACGTGCCTTCGGGATTGCAGTGCCGTTTTTTGCCAGTAGGCCACCAGAGCTCCCTGGACATTTAGTCTTAATATGGCCTGCATCTACTTGCTGACTACTTAGACTAATGGTTCTATCATTTACTATAGACCTTGTAAAGTACAAATAAATGTTTTCATAGAGATTACCCAGGGCTGTTGGATCAGTTCCAACTCACGGTGACCTTTCCCAGACTATAAATCTTCATGGGAAGAGACTGTTCGTCTTTCTTCCTTGGGACTTCTGGTGGATTTGAACTGCCAACCTTTCAATTGGCAGCCTAATACATTATGTGCTTTGCCAGGAGAACAAATACATCTGTGTTGCAGAGGGTGGAACCAAGTTGCTCCTTGGAGGCTAGGATTTTGAACTCTGTCTCACGTACGTTGGGCACATGGCCAGGAGGGACCAGTCCTTGGTGAAGGACATCATGCTCGGAAGGATGGAGGGACAGAGCAGAAGAGGAAGACTCTGGATGAGATGGATAGACATAGTCACTGGGGCAATGGGAGTAGGTGTGTCAGAGTCAGTGAGACTGGCTCAGGACAGGGCTGGCTTCAGAGCTTTTGTACATAGGGTCACTATCAGTTACAGGTGACTCAGTGGTACACAATAACAACATGTCACTAGGATATTATAGAGATCATAGTCTTAGGAACCTTATGGGGCAGTTCTCATCCTATAAAGTGTCCCTATAGGGTTGCTATGGGTCAAAATTGAGTTAATGGCTATGCATACAGTTTTTAGTTCTTTCATCTAATTTCATCAAGCTTTAGCTTGATCAGAACAAAGGTGCTTTTGCTGTGCTGGTTTGGTTGAAGGAGCAGGCTGCTTCAGATATATTCAGGCCCAATGCATGTGCCATAGGGGATATCAGACCTCTGTTCCTGGGGTTCTTCAGCCTGGAGAGAAGACCCTCTTCCCTCATCTGTGTTGGGCCACGTGCTTGCTGGAAAACACAATGAGTAAGTGTTAGGTCCCTTTGGGGTGTTAGCAGATGGCAGAGTTGGGGTTGGGGGCCCATGGGAGGATGATAGGAACACAGTGTACCTTCGAGAAGTGGCGGTGAGTCACAGAGTCGTCTCAAAACCCCCATGACCACCCGTGTCTAGAATGATCTGAGAGTAGAGCTTGTAAGCCCCACCTGTATCTCAGTTCTAAGAATTTCTCCCCTTCCCCTCCACCCTACAGCTGTCAAAATTAATCAGGGCTTGGCTTCAGGGGTATCGTTCTCTTGTTTAAAAGAACTCGGTGAAGATAACCACACAGTTATATCTCAACACAGGAGGCCACAGAGATTAGGGCCGTTTGGGGTTTAGAACCTCATTCTTCCTGTTCACACCGCCAAAGGAAATTTGGCTCCAGGGTTCAGGAGAGGTAATTTGGTGTGGCATCGCTAGACCCGAGACTCCCACAAATCTGGAGGTACATTCTGCCTTGATGGCTTGCCAACTCTGACATCCGTGGGCTGCTTGCTCATCCTTCCTTTTAAGTCTCCATTTCCCATTAGCACGTGTCAGCTTCTCCTTCATAGGTTTGTTATGAGAACTAACTAGTGCAAATGAAAGAATGTCATTTCTCAGCCCAGTTCCTGGCACATCACAGATGCAAACTCATTCAAGGTAACCTCATAGCTCAGTTCAGAGCTTCCAGGTCTTCTTAGTACGATCTTGTCTTCCTTTCTTGTTAGATTAAACACAATCTACAACAACTTGGCTAAGTCTCAAAAACTCATTGCTCTTGAGTGTGTTTTGACTGGTAGTGACTCTCCACAAGACTGAAGATTATGTAGAAGGAGATTGCACGTCTTACTCTCATGGAGCACCTGGTGGATGCAAACCACTAGAGAAGCATGGCCTCTGGATGGCATGTGCAGACTACAGTATCAGAGCTCCGACCTGCTTGACTTAAACAAGTAGTGGTGGCGTTGGCGGGGGTGGGGTGGGGTGTCAAAATCACCAGCTTCTTAGTGGGAGAAAGATTCATGTTGTACTAGCATTACAGTTTTGATAACCCTTCATGACAGTTCCCCACGGACCTCTTTAGGGTCACTGTGTCAGAATCACCCCAACACGGTAGTAGTATTATCACTCCCATTTTACAGATTTGTAACTAGAGTTCTACTTTTTCTTGTACTGTTGAGTTGGAACCAAATCACAGGTGATAGTCCTGTGGGGTTTTGGTGGCAATAAATGGTATGGAAAGAGATTGCTTATCTTTCTCTCATGGAACAGCAGGTGGATTTGAACTGAATGCCTTGTGTTGACAGTCCAATTCCTTACCACTAAGCCAATCTTTTTGTAGTGCAGTCTCTGTAGTACGGGACACCAAGGTTTCCCAGTAGGTAAAATAGCCTATTAGGACACTTCTCAAAGGCACATGCTGGATGGAGAAGAGATTTAAACTGTCAGCAACTTCATCTTGCTTGGATCTACAATTAACACCATTGGTATCAGCAGTCAGGAAAGAAAGAGATGCATTACACTGGAAAAGTTTACAGTTAGGGATCTCTCCAAATTATTGAGGAGCAATGATATCAGTTTGAGGACTAAGGTGCATCTGATTCAGGCCATGGTATTTCTGAATACTTACTATGCATCTGAGAGCTGGACAATGAAAAAGGATGACAGAAGAATTGATGTCTTTGAGCTGTGGTGTTGGAGGAGAGCACTGAACATCCCATGAAGTGCCAAAAGAACAAACAATTATGTCTTGGAGAGGGTACAGCCAGAGTATTCTTTGGAGGCAAAGATGATGAGACTTTGTTTCTAGGAGCGGTAACTCCTTGGAGAGGGACATGATGCTCTGAAAAGTAGAGGGTCAGTGAAGGAGAGGAAGATCCTTGACCAAGTGGATTGACACGGTGACTGCCGCAATGGGCTCTTGTGGTCAGGAAGTGTAAAGATGGCACAGGATAGGACGGGGTTCAGATCTGCTATTCATAGGCAAAGAGGAGGAGGTGTGAGAGCCTCTAAACCCTTCAGAGGTTCAAAATCACAGCTAGACTCACTGCCATAGAATGGGTTCTGACTCAACTGCGTTTCCAAGGCTATGAATCTTTAAAGGAATAAACAGTCCATCTTTCTC
The DNA here is from genome assembly GCF_000299155.1 of Elephantulus edwardii. Taxonomy (NCBI): domain Eukaryota; kingdom Metazoa; phylum Chordata; class Mammalia; order Macroscelidea; family Macroscelididae; genus Elephantulus; species Elephantulus edwardii. Next base: position 6,536,126 of record NW_006399813.1, read on the forward strand.
CCATGGAGTGGGCGGCACATTCCTTTCAGTTAGCAGCTTGATGCATTACTCACTATGTTGCCAGAGCCCATAGAGAGATTCAAAGCCCCTTTGGAAATGACTAGGAACCTGAAGAGCTGGCAGATCAAAGTGTAAGCCATGCTGTCTGTGGGGCCCCAAGGCAGAATGTTCCTCCTTCAGACATCTGCACAACTCCCATCTCTTAAGGCCTGTTGAAATGTGATTTTCCCCAGTCCTACCTCCATTACTGCCTTACTTAAAGCTGCGATATTCCCTCTTATCTCCAGCTCCATACTGTGGACATTCTTTGTATGTATTATATGGTTTTTTTAAAACAATATTTTTTTCTTTAAGTATAATGCTCAAATGGTTAGCCTGTTCAAGTTTCCCACTTACAGAACTGATCACTTTCTAACTCTCTGTATCACTTATTTGTAATGGCTGACGTGTATGTTTCAGAGTGGCAAGGGTTTGTGTCTGCTTTATGTACCGGCATATAGGAAGGATGGCACAGTGGTTAGGAAGTTAGCTGTTAACTGGAGGGTAGGTGGTTCAAATACACTAGCTTCTCCTTCAGAGAATGACGTGACAACCTATTTTTGTAAAGATCACGGCTTTGGAAACCCTATGGGCAATTCTACACGTTGGAAATGGTATGGGACAGTCTTATAGGGGCTATAGGTCCTATGATTTAAAATTGACTCAATGGGTTTTAGCAGGAGAAAGATGGGCTATCTCCTCCCATGCAGTTTACTGCCTCTGAAAACCTGCTGGAAGGTCAGCTATGGGGTCAGCTTCAACAGTATCTAACAACAGTAGATTTTACTGCACGTAGTAGGCATTCAGGTTTTTGTTAACTGTTGGAACAATCTAGTTGTGTCCAGTGCTCTTTGCAAAGAATGAAGGTGCATACACAGCTCCTGCCTGCACGGACTTCAGTTGCGTGGCAACCAACTGGAGGAGCAGGTCCTCAGAAACCAGAGAGAAGATGCTAGTCAGCACTCTGCTCCTCCTTTCAGGATGGAAAGAAGGTTTCCAGCCGCCAAACCCCAATCCCTTCTTTGTCTCAGCCCATTTCCTCTTGTTCTGCCCTCAGTGGGTCCTGTGGCAGTAACCGCACTAACCATCCGAGCCCATCTCATTCCTCAACCCAGCGTCCCAGCAGACAGTGCAGGGGCACCCACAGAAAACCAAATTACCCACAAACCTGTGCAGTCAGGAGGGGCGAGCTGAAAGTCACGTGCTCTTTCGCAGCCCGGCTGTGGCTTATCTCAGAATACTCCACAGGCTGTGCTCACTGTAGATTGGACGAGTGGGGAGGGTGAGGCTGACGGCTAATAGGCCCTGAGAAGTCATAGCCAGCCTCTGTCTAGACACGGAAAAAGAAACACATTTTGGGGTGTTATTTCACTTTATGTTATTTGCGTACCACTTTCTTCCACATAGGAAGTTCTGAAATTGTAGTCAGTATACACAAATATTGACTTCAGCTCATGTTGTTGTGTGGAGTTGAGTTGGAACCTACTCATAGCTGGCCTCCAGGGGCTTTTCAGAGGCCGTCAATGGCACGAGAGGAGATTGCCCATCCTTTTTAATAGAGCAGCTGGTGGATTTGTACCATGTGCCTTTGGGATTGCAGTGCAGCTTCTTACCACTAGGCCACCAGAGCTCCCTAACTCCACCTCATGGTGACCTTAAAAAAACCCAGAATGAAACGTTATCCAATTTTGCACCATGCTTATAACAAATGGCCTGTTGAAGTCCACTCTGCGGTTACTGCACCGATCCATCCGATCTGGAATCCCCTTCTGCCACTGACCCTCCAGCGATTTGTCTCCTCTAATGGTGTGTCAGATACGATCCCCTAGTTGGACACATTCTTACGGATCTCTTGTGACCCTTAAAGGTTCCTCTGGTTAATTTTTGTAAACAGATTACCAGGCTTCCTGTTCTGTCCTAGTCTGGAAACCGCTTACCTCTGTCCACCAGGAGTGACAGTGATGATGTAGTTCTCAGCATTACAGGAATAAGCCAGACATCATAGTAGGATAAACTGGTAGACTGGTATTAGATAGTCTATATTGTATAATATAATTGAATAAAACGATTGTTGCTGTTAGGTGCCATCGAGTCAAATAGTGATATATTCAAAGTATGAGAGACGATACTTCACCATCTTTGTCTCCAAGGAGCACTCTGGCTGCACTTTCTCCAAGACATATTTGTTTCTTTTTGGTGGTGCATGGGATGGATATTCAGTATTCTTCTACAATACCACAGTTCAAAGGGATTAATTCTTCTGTCATCCGTATTTACCATCCAACTCTCAGATGCATAGCAAATTACTGAAAAAAAAAACAAACCATGGCCTGAGTCAGGCACACCTTAGTCTTCAAACTGACATCATTGCTCTTCAATATTGTGAAGAGGGACTTGCTCAGTGCAATACATCTCCTGATCTCCTGCCTGCTGGTGCCCAAAGTGTTGGTTATTGATCTAAGCTAAATAATTGGCACTTCAATCTTTTCTCCACCTATCACAGGTCCTGTGATGAGGACTTTTGTTTGTTATCTACATAACACAGGTTGTTGATGAATCTTCCTCTGGTCCTGATGCCATATACCTCTTCAGAGTCCAGTTTCATGAATTATTTACTTAGCATACAGATTGACAGTTATGGAGAAAGGCACACCCATGAATAAAACTAGTCCATGTCAATACAATATCTTTCTCTTTCTTGTTGGCATTGAGATGGAGCCAACTTGAAGCTGATTCTCCATAAAGTTTCCAAGACTATAAACCACACGGGAGAAGACTACCTTTCTCTTGAGTTGCTGGTGGATGCAAACCAGCAGAGAGACCTGACCTTTGGACTAGCACTGCAACTTCCTATGGTCAACACCACCAGAGATCCCTCAATACAATACAGTTGAATAGAAATAAACACAAAAATCAGAGGACTTTTAGGAGTCATAGACACCTTGAAGGCAGCTAACAAGCACACAATATTTTTACTAGCCATTCTTTATATTAGGACAGAATGACAAAATTTATAGTGAATTCATGGTAGTGACATAATAAAATTGACTGTGACTTGTATCTATTTGAAATGAAATAAAAATATTTTGCTTCTATGTTATAAAAGAAAAATCAAGCAAAAAAAAGGTGGAAAAAGACGATTTGTATATCCTCTAAGTTCTTACCCAGTGGGTTCTATTGTTGTTATGTGCTGTCTAGTCACCTATGACTCATAGCAACCCTATGCACAGTAGCTCTGAACCCTGCTCTATCCTGAGCCAAACTCACTGTCTCTGACACGCCTACCCTCATTACCCCAGCTATTGTGTCAACCATCTCATCCAGGGTCTTCTTCTCCTGTGCTCTCCCTCAACCCTTCCAAGCATAATATCCCTCTCCTAGTCCATCCTGGCTATATACCTAAGGCTTGTGAGATAAGTTTTGAAATCCCTGCCCTATGGAGCAACTTGATTTCACCCTCTCCAGGAAACAACTATTAGTTCTCTTGGTAGTCCATGTTATGTTCAATATTCTTCTCTAGCACTGCAATTCAAAAGCATCAAGTCTTCCTCTGTCATCTTTGGTCATTCACTGTCCAGCTCTCTGATGCACAGTAAGTAATTTCAAAGACAAGGAACTGGATCAGGCTCACCTTAGTCTCTAGACTGAAATCCTTGTTCTTCAGTGCTCTGGAGATGTCCCTCCCTAATGCAATTGGTCTTTTGATTTCCTGACTCCTGGTGGCACAAGTGTTGATTATGGAAATGAACAAGCTAAAATTGTTAACAATGTCAATCTCTTCATCTATCACGATGCTGCCAGTTGGCCCAATGGTGAAAATCTTTGTTTTTTCTTGATGTTGAGCTTCAATCCATATTGCAAACTATAATGACTAAAATTGACCCTCTGCAGCAGATGTTTCAGGCCTTCCTCAGTTTCAGCAAGGTTGTGTCATCTGCATAACACAGATTGTTGATGAGTTTTCCTCCAGCCCTGATGCCATACTCCTCATAAAGTCCAGCCTCTCGAATAATCTGTTCAGCATACAGACTGAAAAGGTAGGGAGACAGGACACATCCCCTGACACTCTCCATTTCTGATTTTAAACCATGCAGTGTTTCCTTGCTCTGTTCTGATGACTGCCTCCTGGTTCACAAATAGGTTTTGCATAAGCACAATCAGGTGTCTGGGAATCCCATTCTTCTCAAGATTAGCCACAGTTTGTTGTGATCCACACAGTCAAATGCCTTTGCATAGTCAATAAAGCACAGACATTCCTCTGGTATTCTCTACTTCCTGCCAAGAGCCATCTGACTTTGACAATGATGTCCCTAGAGCCACAACCTCTTCTAATCCTAATTTATATTTCTGGTAGGTCTTTGCCAATGTACTGTTCTAGTTGTTTTTGGATAATATTTAGTGGGATTTTGTTTGCATGTGATATTAGTGATATAGTTTGATAATTTTCACTCTGTTGGATCACCTTTTTTTGGAATAGGAATAAATATAGATCTCTTTAGCTCAGTTGGCTTTCAGGTAGGTGTCCTCCAGTTTTCTTGGCACTGCGTGGTGAGCACTCCCCGGGTTCCATCTGTTTGTTGAAATATGCCAATTGATATTCAGAGCTGAAACCAGGCCTTTGAAGCACTGCGTTTGTCTGAGCAATGACATTTGGCTGTTCTATTCACAATTCCTTGGGCCAGCCTGACCGGCAGCCTGTTGGGTATGAGGAGGTGTGCCCCTTTCTCTTAGGGCACATAGAAAAACTTCTATGGGAGATTAGCTTCTTTTCACTGGAGAAAAATGGGCAACAACCTCTCCTGAATTTATACCCTTTCAGTCCCCTGGAGGACCAACAGTGAGTCATTTATTACTTGATAGTACATAACAACAACAGTTCCTTTCTGAGGTGCCCTGTTGGCGTAGTGGCTAAAGAGCCTGGCTGCCAAACACAAAGTCAGCAGTTCAGTTCTCTGTTCTCTAGTGCAGTATTCAGTCTCTTCTGACATCCATTTTGGTCTTTTCTTCCTCCTCTGTCTTTGTAATGACCTTTTGTACTCTTCCTGGATGGTACTCTTGATATCCTCCCACAACTCATCTGGTCTTTGCTTATTGTTGTTAAAGGCCTTAAAGCTGTTCCTGAGATGGTTCTGAAATTCAGGTGGGATAGACTCAAGGTCATATTTTGGTTCCCGTGGATTTGATTTAAATTTCCTTAGCTTTAGCCTGAACTTGCAGAAGAGTAGTTGGTGGTTTGTTTCACAATCAGCACCTGGCCTAGTTTTCACAGCTGATATTGAGTTCTCCAGCAGTTCTTTCCACAGATGTAATCAATCTGATTCCTATGCATACCATCAGGTGAAATCCATGAATGGATGAATAATTTTTTTAAAAGACATTCTAGGTCATCAATAGACTATTTCTGTCTACGAAGGACAAATTAAGATGAAAAGGATGTGGTTTCCAGCATGGTTTCTGATGTGGTTACTGAATGCATTTCTGGGAAGAAGTAACATTGGGATTAATGACTTCAGCAATAAAGTTCCTAGAACTCTGGGTTAGATGCCCTGAAAGCAATTGCACGTATGAGATGAGAATTAGAAAGAATAATGTTGATGGTGTGGTGGTGTGCTGTAAAGTCAGAACTGACCCATAGCTGACCCTCCAGCTGGTTTTTAGAGGCAGTAAATATCATGGGAGGAGATAGCCCATCTTTCTCCCATGGAGCAGCTGGTGGATTGGAACCATGCGCCTTTGGCATTGCAGCACAGCTTCGAACTACTAGGCCACTGTTACCTTGTGTACCATTGAGTCAGAACTGACCCATAGATGACCCTCCAGAGGGTTTTCAGAGGCAGCTAATCTCATGGGAGGGTGTCCACCCTTCTCTCATGGAGCAGCTGGTGGATTCGCATCACAACCCTTCAGAATTACAGCACAGTTTCTCACCACTAGGTCACCATAGCTCCCTACGAGGGCCATACTAGACTAGACTAGAACTCCCTTATTGTAGAAAGAATTACTATTATTATTATATATTAATATTATTATAATATTATAATAATATTATTATTGAGGAGGAACTGAAGTGCTTGCTGTGGAAGGTCAGGGACTGAAGTCATCAGTATGGATTAAGGCTCAATATCAAGAAGACAAAGATTCTCACCACTGGACCAATTGACAGCATCAGGATGGATGGTTAAGAGATTGAAATTGTTCACAGTTTTCGTTTACTTGGCTCCACAGTCAACACTCTTGGCACCAGTAGTCAGGAAATTAAAAGATATATTGTGATGGGAAAGTCTGCTGTTAGGGAGCTCTCCAAAGTACTGAAGAGCAATGGTGTCACTCTGGAGACTAAGGTGTGCCCAATACAGACCATGGTCTTTGCAATCACTTGTTATGTGTCAGAGAGTTGGACAATGGCTAGGGAGGATAGAAGGAGAATTGATGCCTTTGAGCTGTGGCGCTGGAGAAGAGTATTGACTATACCATGGAGTGCTAAGAAAATGAACAGATTCATTTTGGAGAGGGTGAAACCAGGCTGTTCCTTGGAGGCAAAGATCCTGAAGCTCCATCTGACATACTTTGGACATGTTGCAAGGAGGGACCAGTTCTTGGAGAAGCACGTCATGCTTAAGAGGGTGGAAGGACAGCACAGGAGAGGAAGGCCCTCTATGAGGTGGATTGATTCAGTGACTGGGGTAATGGGGGTAGGTGTGTTGGAGACAGTGAGATTGGCACAGGACAGAGCAGGGTTTAGGGCTGGTGTACACAGGGTTGCTATGAGTCGCAGGCCACTAGAGGACACATAACAACAACATGCACACAATCCTTCTTCTCCCTGATTTTGAGGGTTTTAAAAATGGAGATTATTAACTTTGAACTGCAGAGCTCTTATACCCGTGAACTTTTTCTAATTTGATATTTGACGCTTTAAAGTATATGCACTAATGATTCCTATTCCCTCTTCCATCGGCATTGCTGGAAGTGACTGCCTAGCCAGAGACTACATTTCCCACACTCCTTTGCATCTATGTGACTTGGTTCTACCCAAGCACATGTGAACTGAACTAATAGGAAGTGGTGGCAGTCCCAAGTATGACCTGTTACGTATTACCTCTCCTGCAACCTTTCACTTTTATATTCTGACTACATGTTGAGATCAGGGTAACTTTGGAAGCCATGTATTTATTTGATCTTTACAAAGTATAATACAGAATTTGACTCCATTTTTGATGTTTGACTGTTGGCAGTTTATGAAGACACAATACCTCTTTTTCTTTCTGCTCTCAAAGTTGGTAAGAAAGCATAAGTACTCCCTTCTCTGACACTGACAGGAAATTCAAGTCATGCAGCTCCCAACCCCAGAATCTTCCCCCCCGTGAGCATTAAGCTTGTTACTCCTGCACGATTTCTGATCATTTTGAACCTGTTTGGGAGCCTGTTCTGGCCTCCCTGGAAAGCCACATTACGTGAGTAATGAACCATTTTTTAACTCCTCTTAGCACATAAGTGATATCATGAGTTGTGACTTTTGAGCCAAACTTTGAATTGGAGAGTTTATCTGTTTCTGCCGAATGTCCACAACGTAGAGTTCTATTAGCCTGAATAACTGTGGATTTGATCTGTCCACATTTCTCCCTGGCTCTCTTATGGCTCTCTCCTCCACACATACACAAATGATTAATTTTTCTGTGACGGAAAGAAACTTGTGTTAATGCATTGAGAGTTCAGGGTTTGTCTGTTACTGCAGCTGGTGTTACATATAGTAATATAGTAATGATACAATTGACTCATCAATTTTATGAGAGAGCATCAGAGAGCTGGACATTGACTAAGGAAGGAGGACAGAAGAAGAATCCTTTGAGTTGTGGTGGTGGAGAAGAGGATTGAACGTACCATGGACTCAAGGGAACTAACAGGTCTGTCCTGGAGAGGATGAAACCAAGCTCCTTGGAGGCAAGGATTTTGACGCTCCATTTCACATACTTTGGGCATACTGCTGGGGGTGGGGAGGGGTGGGCATGGAGAAAAATGCAACAATGGATGAATGAAAATCCAAAGTCTCTTTAAACGTTAATTAAAATTAATTTTTAAAAAAACAAAAAAAGTTTGGGGAAATCTGAACAGGGAGAAATGAATTAGTATTTCCTTTTCTAGCTAGAGAGAAGAGGCTTCCTTTTTTTCTAACAAGAAGATTGTGGATAGAAGTCACTCAATTCAGGATACAGGAATGAAGACACTGTGATTTGCTGTGATGGATCATTATTTGTTTTACCAGTAATAGTAATAATTGATAATACTATTAGAAAGTTGGGCAATTTCCTTTTGCGTGATTTATAGAGTTTGGAAACTTACTGAAGAGCCAGCTACTAGTCTATTCTAATGTGATGATAATAAGTGAGTGAATTTAGAAAATCAAAGAACTCATGAAATATTATGCAAAATGGATGATCCTGGAGGACATTATACTGAGTGAAATATCTCGGTCACAAAAGGACAAATATTGCATAGGGCCACTGTTATAAAGCGGGACAGACATCAGAGCTGAGAGAAGACAGAAAAGGAGGGGTGGAATGATGTATATTGCATTGAAACAGATGAGGGAGAGATCTGTTTAAAAGAGATATGAATGAGTATTCTTGTCATTACAGAAGTCCAGAGTGAAGGCTGCATAGTGGAATGAACTTGGGGGAGGGTTTGCATAACAATGAAAGAGTTTTTCTTTTTCTTTTCAAGGAGAGGAGTGATTTGTGGGGAAGGGGGTGGGCAGGGAAAAAAGTGCAACAATGAATGACTGGAAACCCTAAGTCTCTGTAAACTTTCATTAAAATTAATAAATAAAAATTTTAAAAAAAGGTTAGGAATAGAAATTCCATTTGACCCAGCAATTCTACTAATGGGAATATACCCTAAAGAAACCAGAACTGCCATCCAAGCAGATGTATACACACCCATGTTTATTGCTACTTTGTTCACAATAGCAAAGAGTTGGAAACAAACCAAGTGCCCGTCAACAAATGAATGGATAGAAAATCTGGTATATTCATAAAATGGAATATTATGCAGCACTGAAAAACAAAGAACTCACTAACTATACAAAATGGGTGACCATGGAGGACATTATACTAAGTGAAATATCTCAGTCACAAAAAGACAAATACTGTATACTGTCACTGTTATAAAACAGGACTGACAGGGGAGTTGCGAAGAAACTGTTGTTGTTGTTGTTGTTATGTGCCGTCGAGTCGTTTGCGACTCAGAGCGACCCTATGCACAACAGCCCTAAACCCTGCTCTATCCTGCGCCAACTGCACTGTCTCTGACACACCCATCCCGATTATCCCAGTCACCGAATCAATCCATCTCATAGAGGGTCTTCTCCTCCTGTGCTGTCCCTCCACCCTCCCAAGCATGATGTCCCTCTCCAAGGACCCGTCCCTCCTGGCAACATGTCCAAAGTATGTCAGATGAAGCCCCA
>NW_006399813.1:6548282-6550697 GCF_000299155.1 Elephantulus edwardii
AGATAACAGATGTTGCCCTGGATGTGCTCACCAAGTTGTGCCAAGAAATCTGAAATCTGTGAAGAAACGAAGAGATAAATACTGTACACTTCATTGAAACAGATGAGAAAAAGAACTGTTTAAAAGGAATATATGATTACCTCCTATTTGCATGACTGCAGTCCAGAATAAGAGGTGCACAGTCAATTGTTTTTTTTTGTGTGTGTGTGACTATTTAACAATGAGAGATCTTTTTTTTCCTAATGAAAAACAAAACTGGGTGGGGCCAGGGAGGAAAATATGCAACAATGAATTAATGGAAATCCAAGTTCTTTATAAACTTAGAATAAAATTTTGATTAAAATTTAAAAAAAGAAGGAGGAATGAGGGGAAAAAAATAAAATAGATGGCGTCATCATGCTTACCATTTCCCTCCCAAGTACTAAGTTAAAAAGGCAGATTTAGACTTTCATCTCTAAATTGCCCTGATTACTAAAGAATTAGCACAATAAAGATAAAAAACATGAAAATTCCCTTCTAGTGACACATTTAAAAAGCATTAGTTTGAATTGGATTTCTCCAGCTCAACTTCAATTAATGGTCTAATAAAAGAATCATACATTTTAAAAAAAAGTGAGTGAATTTATTCATTCATGATATTTTCCCATGGGAAGAATGAACAAAAGGAAGAGATGGTGAGCACTTGTAATGAGACCTAGGAAAGGTGAGGGAAGGAAGAACCCAGTACAGTAGAATTAACCATCATGTAAATATGCCCCAGTGATGGGCTCAGCAAATGCCCAGTGAGCTCAGTCTCCCACAAGTCAGGAGCAAGGGAAGAGATGGATACGGACAGGTACACGTACACTGCTTTCCACAAAGCCAAGAATTCACCCAACACAGTTGCAACCTTGCACAACGGGAACACCCACCAGCTCCCAGAGGGAAAGGAGCAGCTGCACACAAGTCAGATCACAGGGCGAGGGCATCTGGCACTACAGTTTACAGCTGGAGTGGATGCCTGCACCATCCTTACAAAGGTGAAGGAAATGGGTAGGTAATGGGTCTTGAGCCAGCACCCTCTTGGAATCTCATGAGCATATATTAAGGTACTGAAGGAATGGGAAGACCAGTGATTGCAGAGTTCTTGCCTGTCTTGACTTTCTCCTCCTAAATCCACCAACCTCAGAAGGAGGATAATCTCCTGAACAACTCCACTGAGAATGCAGCTTTTATTTAAAAATGCCAAACAGGAAGATGGTTCATTTACTCTGAGATTCCTAGCAAGGAAACGAATATTAGCATTCTACTGTCACACTAATGATTTAGCATTGACAAAGTAAGTTATTTTCCAAACATAGAAACTTTAATTTTGGAAAATTAAAATTAAGCGAAGCAGCTTTAAGCCTTATTGTTGTTGATGTTGTTGTCATCCAGTTGGAACTGACTCAGAGCTGACCCTCCAGCTGGTATTCAGAGGCTGTAAATTTAATGAAAAGAGATTGTTCATCTCTTACCTGAGGAGCGGCTGGTGGATTTGAACTGCCTGCCTTTGGGTTGGCAGTGTCAGTTCTTACCTGGTAGGCCATCAGAGAGAATGTTGTTTCTTTGGATTCAATTGAAGTACATATATTACTTTGCGAAGATACAGGTGTTACATCTCCTGAACACTACAGAAAACGAGACAGAAATCCCAAACTCCAAAACATGAATGTACAACACAGAATGAGGATGAGATAACTTGACATAGCTCAAAATAAAGAAGTGTTGATACTTCTGTTTCCCAGTGTACTGGTTTTGTAGGTTGGCCACACAAACTACCAAAAACGTGCGGTGTTGTCATTAGATACTGTTGTGTCAATTACAACTCATAGTGACCCTGTGAACAACAGATCAAAACCTCCCTCTATCCTATGACATTATCCTCACGCTTTCTGCCATCCTCAAGCCCATTTTTTACAGTCACTGTATCAGTCTATCTCTTTGAGGAACTTCCTGTTTCTTGAACCTTCTGCTCTGTCCAGCATGTTACCTTTTCCCAAGGACTGACCCCTCTTGAGAACATGTCCACAGTATGTGGGATCAAGTTTCACTATTCTTGGCTCTAAGAAATACCCTAGTTGCACTTCCCCCAAGACAGATTAACTTGTCCTTTTTGCAGTCCATGGAATATTTCAAAGTCTTCACCCACACCATAATTCAAAGGCATTGATTTCTCTTTAGTTTTATTCAACCTTCAGATGAATAGGAAGTAATTGAAAATACCATGGGGTGGGCCAGGTACACCTTAGTCTTTAAACTGACATCCTTGCTCTTTAACAATTTAAAGAGGTCCTGAAGAGCAGATTTTCCCACTGATGGAAAGAGTTTACTGAGTCACTGTATAGAAAGGACTTGGCAGACACAGAAGAATTTCATGAAACAACATATGAGCAA
>NW_006399813.1:6552056-6560571 GCF_000299155.1 Elephantulus edwardii
TGCTTGGGAGGGTGGAGGGACAGCGCAGGAGAGGAAGGCCCTCTATGAGGTGGATTGATTCAGTGACTGGGATAATTGGGATGGGAGTGTCAGAGACGGTGCGATTGGCACAGGACAGAGCGGAGTTTAGGGCTGTTGTACATAGGGTCACTATGAGTCGCAAGCGACTCAACGGCACATAACAACAAAAACAACAACATATCTTTTGATTTCTTGGTTGTTACTACCACATGGATTGATTATGGATCTGAGCAAAATGAAATCACAGATAACTTCAATCTTTTATCTATCATGATGTTGTCTTTTGGTTCCATTGTAAGAATTTTTAAATTATTATTATTAATTTTAATGAAAGTTTACAGAGGCTTTGGATTTCCATTCACTCATTGTTGCACTTTTAACCCTGCTCACCCCATCCCCCCTACCCCCACTGCGCTCTTCTCTTTGAAAAAAAAAAGAAAAATCTTTCATTGTTTTACGATCCCTCCCCCCAGGTCCACTCCACTGTGCAGCCTTCATTCTGAACTCCTGTCATGACAATAATACTTAATCACATATCCCTTTTAAACAGTTCTCTCCCTCATCTGTTTCAATGCAGTATACATAATTTATCCCACCTTTCTCATTCTCCCCCAACCTCAATGTCAGTCCTTTTTACAACAGTGGCACTATGCAGTATTTGTCCTTTTGTGACTAAGATACTTCACTCAGCATAATGTCCTCCAGGGTCACCAATTTTGTATAATATTTCAGGAGTTCTTTGTTTTTCAAAGCAGCATAGTATTTTATTGTGTGAATATACCATAGCTTCTCTATCCATTTGTTTGTTGATGGGCACTTAGGATTTTTGGTTTTTTTAAGTTGAGGTGTAACCTCTGTAGAAAGCTGTAGTCTTTGATATTTTTTAGTATATAAGTTTTCACTTTCTACTAGCAAGGTTGTGCCATCTGTGTAACACAAGTTGTTGATAAGTCTTCCTCCAAACTTGATACCACATTCTTCCTTATATAACCCAGCTTCCTGAATAATTTTGTCAGCACACAGATTGAATAGGTATGGAGAAAAGATAGATACAAGCTTGATGTGCTGATTTTAAACCGTGCAGCATTCCTTTGTTCTGTTCACACAACTGCTTCTTTGTCTATGTGCAGATATGCAATGGCTTAAAATAAGAAATTAATTTCTCACAGTTGTCCCCAGAGTTGGTTCCTTCTGGGGCCTCTGGGGAGAATCTGTTCTGTTTCTCTCTTAGCCTTAGAGGCTAGTTGCTTGCATTCCTCGGTACTCTTTGTCCTGAAACTGCATCACTCCAGTCTCTCCCATCATTTTCATGTCTGTCTTCCCTACGTGTGTTTCTGTGTTAAAATGTACTTCTTATGGGGATACCAGCCATTGTATTAAACATCACTTTAACCCAATGTGGTCATCTTAACTGACAAAAGTATGACTTGATTGTTGCTAATGGGGGAGGCTGCGTCATGGTAGATGATGATGGCAAAGGAGGGGACAATCCTCGCCTACTGAGGCCAGCTTGTCTCCAGGGCCTCTCAGGAGCTCCTCGCTCTGCTGGACAGCTTCTTTTGCTTCTTTTGGTTTCCATGACAGTACACTCCCATTTCTCTTTTATCTCTCTGGCTAGTCCTCCTTGATCTGCTTTGCTGATTCTTTTTCTTACTTCCTCTATGAAATTACTGCATCCCTTAGTGTTTTGTTTTCTTCTGTTCTCATTCAACGTATCCCCCCCCCCGAATGAGATATTTATTCCTACGGCTTCACTTACCACATATGTACTGATGACTCTGACATCTTACAGAGTTGTTGTTAGGTGCTGTAGAGTCAACTATAACTCGCAGCAACCCTCTGCACGATGGTTCTGAATCCTGCCCTTACCTGTGCTTTCCTCATCATCTGTGATGCGCTGGAGCCCATTGTGACAGTCACTGTGTCAGTGCATGTTATCGAAGCTTATCCTCTTTTGCACTGACTCTCCACCTTTCTAAGTATGACGTCTGTTTCCAAGGACTGACCTCTCCTAACAATAGGCTTGAGCAGGGGAGCACCGTGACTCATATGCTCTAGACCGAAGGACGGGTCTTCCTTCTATCAGGGATGGTCGTCCTATTCCACCAAGCTCACAGCTTTAGGAGGGATGCACATGGGTCAGTGAGGGAGGAAGAGGTCACTGCCTAATATTTTCTATTTCAATATTTTCAGTATTTCAATATTAAAAACTGCCTAGCCAGCCAGATCAGTAGAATCAACCCTGGCGATCAAAGAATGAACAAATATGTTTTGGAGAAAGTGCAACCAATTTGCTCATTCTTTTTGATAATGCATGAGATATTTAATACTCTTCTCTAACACCATAACTCAAAGGCATGGATTTTTCTTCTGTCATCCCTAGTCATTGTCAATTTTCAAATCCATAGCAAGTAATTAAAAAGGCCATGTACTGGATCAGATGTGCTTTAGTCTTTTAACTGACATTTTTGCCCTTTAGCTCTTGGGAGAGGTCCTTGACAACAGATTTTCCCAGCGTAACACATCTTCTGATTTCTTGAGTGCCAGGACCAGGGATATTAATTGTGCATCCATGTAAGATGAAATAATTTAAAAGTTCAGTCTTCTTTCCATCTATCTTTTTTTTAAATATTTTAATTTATTTATTTTTCATTTCAATGAACATCTACAGAGATTTTGGAATTCCATTCATTCATTGTTGCACCCCTCTCCCCCCGCCCCGTTTGCTCCTCTCCTTCAAATGCAAAAGAAAAACTCCCTCATTGGTACGTAATCCCCCCCATCCCCAATCCCCAAATATAATCCACTCTGCAACCCTCATTGCGTACTCCTACGAGAAACATAATGCCCTAAAATATAATACTTTTAAACTATTCTCTCCCCCATAGACTTCAATGCCGTAAACATATTTCATCCAGTTTTTCTCAGCCTTGCCCCCACCCCGATGCCAGCCTCATTCTACAACAGTTTAGCTGTAATGGTTTTTATTATTGGGAAAAAAAATTAAAAAATGAGCACTGCCTTGTTTTCTACACGCACACAGAGGTCTAACAATCAGAATTCAGAGAGAGGAACTGCTGCCGTCCTCCAGGCTCCACCTGTGGAGGAGCTGCGCTGGCCCCCCTCCCTCCTCACACAGCCACGATGAGCTTTGTCTCTCATACTGTGTGCATGTACCTCCCAACGTCTCCATTCTTTAAGAGAAGAACTGAGTCATTAACACTTGGATTCATCCCTCCTGATTCCTATCCCACAACGGGAAAATGAGGGAGTCTTGCAGAATAACTAAGAACAACTTAGTGGGGGTGGAGGACAGCAAATAACCGTTTGCATTACCACACTCTGATGTAAGAGTGAAGACAGAAGTAAGTCAGGGCAAAGTAAAGGGCACATTTGGGAGTCTCAAGGAAGAAGAAATTGTCCCCATCAGGTTTAGATAGATCAATGTGCCAAGGTTAAAAAAAAAAATCAGCAGTTCAAACACTATTGAATTTCAAACTTCATTTATGACAGCTCAGATTCAGTAGTAACAATCTAGATCTTTCCAGGAGGTGATGGTAGGGCCCCTGGCATTCCTCCTGATAGCCGGTGTTGGGCCTGAGAAGTATTTGCCTCTGTTGCAATTGCTGCTGCTGCTCCACCTGCAATTTCTCTGTCTCAAAGACAACAGGAAGAGCCAGGATCATAAAGGAAGTGGTCCCAATCCCTATGGCTGCCCTAGAATATGTGTACATCCTTTGAGCCTCAAAGAGGGAGAGATCAAAAGTGGCTCCGGCTGCGGACTGGACTGTGTCCGGTAACATCTCCGTCAGCCCTCATAGTCTCTCCAGCAGGGTCTCATCTAGTTCCTCTTCTGTCTTCTCAGCGTTGCCTTTCAAGAGCAATTCGTCTGGTGACACCTGCACCCCAGGGCCAGTGGCAGAAGCAGCAGTAGCCATTTCTCCCCATCTATCTTGATGTTACCCTATTGGCCCAGTAATGAGGATTTTTTTTCTTGATGTTGTGATGTAATCCTTATTGAAGGCTGCACTCTTCAATCTTCTGCAGCAAACATTTCAAGCTCTTCTCACTTTCAGCAAGTAAGGTTATGCCATCTGCATAATACAGGTTGTTGATGAGTCTTCCTCCAATCCTGATGCCATATTCCTCTTCATAAAGTCCGGCTTCTCAAATGATTGTCTTAGCATACAAATTGAATAGGTATGGAGAAGGATATAGCCCTGATGTACACCTTTCTTGATTTTAAACCATGAAGAGTTCCCTAGGTCTTTTCAGATAATAGCTTCTTGGTCTAGATATAGAACTTATATGACTACAACTAAGTGTTCTGCAATTCCCATTCTTCCAATGTTAGCTAAAATTTGTTGTGATTCAACACAGTCAAATGTCTTTGCATAGTCAGTAAAACACAAATCCTTATGTTGGTTTCCACTTTCAGTCAATATTCCTCCAACATCAGCAATGATATCCCTAGTACCATTGTTGTTGTGTTAGGTGTCATAGAGTCAAGTACAATGCATAGCGACCCTATAAATAGCAGATCTGAACCCTGTTCTAACCTGCGCCATCCTCACACTTCCTGACTCACAAGAGCCCATTGCAGTAGTCACCGTGTCAATCCTCCTGGTTGAGGGTCTTCCTCTCCTCTGCTGACTCTCCACTCTTCTCAGCATCACGTCCTTCTCCAAGGAATAGCCCTTCTTAGCAACATGCCCAAAATATATCAGGAGAAGCCTCATCATTCTTGCCTCCAAAGAGCACTCCAGCTGCACTCACTCCAAGACACATCCATTTGTTCTCCTGGCCACCCATGGGATGTTCAGTATTCTTCTCCAACACCACAGCTCAAAGGAGTCAATTCTTTTTCTGTCATCTTTATTCATTGTCCAGGATTTGGATGCATAGCAAGTAATTGGAAGGACTATGGCCTGAATCAGACACACTTTACCCCTCAGACATCATTACTCCTCAATAATTTGGCAGATCCCTAACTGCAGATTTCTCTACTGCAATGTGTCTCCTTATTTCCTGACTGCTGGTACCAAGGGTGTTAATTGTGGATCCAAGTAAGATTAAGCTGTTGACAGTTTCAATCTCCTCTCCATTCATCATGATGTTGGTACCATAGTCTCTTTTAAATTGAGCCTGAGTTTCTGAAAGTTCTCTGTTGTTGTACCAGTCTAGCCATTTTTTAATAACCTTCAGCAAAATTTTATTAGCATGTGATATTGATGATATTGTTAGATAATTTACACACTCTGTTGAATCATCTTTTCTGAGGAATGGAAACAAATATGAATCTCTTCCAATCAGTTGTTCAGGTAACTATCTTCCAGAATTCTTGTTAAAAAACCAAAAATTGTAAACTATAGAGAAGTAAATTTGGCTGTGTTAGTAAAATGCAAAGAACCATCCTATCATGATAGTGGCTTAGAAATGAGACAGGTGGCTGATGGAGTAATGAGTTCTGCTTCATTGAAAACATTCAAGCATAAGCTGGAGGTCCGTCTGTTAGGATTACCATGGATGGCAGTTGGACAAGAAAGCCTTTGGGAATGTACCTCAAATGTTATGATTTTATGACACTTGGACTCAAGCTTTTGTTTAGTTTTATCTATGTACCTGGTACTACTGGAGATAGATAGAGGACTGCAGGACTCCTCCCTGTCCCCCCAGGTGCTCAGTCAGGTTGGAGGGACAATGCCAAGCTAGATAGAGGAAGCAATCAGAAGGCAGGGCCCTGAACAATGTCCTCAGCTCTAGAAATAGTTGATTCAGTGAATAATAGTGAGACTGTGGACTTGCTTTATGGGAGGGCTTCATGTGAGGTAAGAGGGTTGAAAAGAGTTGTAGAGAGTTGGAGAAAATGCTAGAGGAGAGACCACCTTACAAGGAATGAAAATGGAGACAAGATGGTCAAGTTCTGTGAGAGAAGCAGACACAGACAACCTTCACTATGGGTTGCATCTCAACATTAAGAAAACAAAAATTCTTAACCACAGGACCGATAGGCAACATCATGATAAGTGGAGAAAAGATTGAAATTGTCAACAACTTCTTACTTGGATCCACAGTCAACACCCAAGGTACCAGCAGTCAGGAGATCAAGAGATGCATTGCACTGGGAAAATCTGCAGTTCAGGACCTCTCTAAACTACTGAAGAGTAATGATGCCAGTTTGATGGCTAAGGTTACTCTGATTCATACCACGGTCTTTCCAATCACTTGCAATTGCGTCTGAGAGCTGTACAGTGAATAAGGATGACAGAAGAAGAATTGTTGCCTTTGAGCTGTGGTGTTGGAGAAGAATATGAACATCCCAAGAACTACCACAAAAACAAACAAATATATCTTGGAGATGGTGCAGCCAAAGGGCTCTTTGGAGGCAAGGATGATAAAGCTTTGCCTCACATATTTTGGGCATATTGCTCGGAGGGGCTATTCCTTGGAGAGTGACATGATGCTCAGAAAGGCAGAGGATTGGTGAAGAAAAAGAAGATCCTCGACCAGGTGGATTGGCAGCATGACTATCACAATGGGCTCTAGTGTGTCAGGCAGTGTGAGGATGACACAGGATACGACAGGGTTTATATCTGTTGTTATAGGGGCGCTATACTCCTGCAAAACTGCATAGGAGTGTATCTTTCTCCCAAAAGGCCACTAATTGATTCGAATAGCCAGCGAGACTCAGCCTTTGGGTTAGGAGAGAGAAACACTCTATGGATTAGGTCATGAGAGCTTGCTTAGTTTTCTAGTTGAGGGCTCCCTTAGTTTTCTAGTTCTGTTTTAACAGAGATACCAAGAGTGGGTGACTTTAACAAACAGACACTTGCTCTTTCATAATTTATGAGACCAGAAATTCAAATTCAGGGTGCCAGTTCCAGGAGAAGGCCTTCTCTCACGGTCAAGTCTTTTTCCTTCAGCATCTTTGAACCTTGGCAATCTCTATATGTTTAGTGTCACGAGCTTTATTCACTCAGTGGTCCAAATCCAAAAGAAGACACTCCACTGCTGGCAATTAAACCTTATTTGTTTGCTTTATCACCCTTCAAAATGGGAAGAAAACGAGATAAATTCTAGAGAGATAAAAGATGTTAACAGGCTACATCCTAGGGAAACTTCCTTTTCATGAAGCAGGCTTGTGTTCATTTTAGCCCTTAATCCTTTTACAACTATTCAGTTCATCAGATTATGTGGTAGCTTTACATAGCCTCCACATTACACCATGTTGTTGTTGTTATGTGCCGTCGAGTCATTTGCGACTCATAGCCACCCTATGTACAACAGCCCTAAACCCTGCTCTATCCTGTGCCAATCGCATTGCTTCTGACACACCCATCCAGATTACCCAAGTCACTGAATCAATCCACCTCATAGAGGGTCTTCCCCTCCTGCGCTGTCCCTCTACTCTACCCAGCATGATGTCCCTCTCCAAGGACCTGTCTCTCCTTACAACATGACCAAAGTATGTCAGACGAAGCCCAGAATCCTTGCCTCCAAGAAGCAGCCTGGTTTAACCCTCTCCAGGATGAATCTGTTTGTTTTCTTGGCAGTCCATGGTACATTCAATACTCTTCTCCAGCACCACAGCTCAAGGGCATCAATTCTCCTTCTATCTTCCCTAGTCATTGTCCAACTCTCTGATGCATAACAAGTGATTGCACCTCTTTCACCAAGGACCCGCCAACATGGGCCGCGTTCACACCAAAATCGTGAAGAAGGCGGCCCGGGTCATCATTGAGAAATACTACACGCGCCTGGGTAATGACTTCCACACGAACAAGCACGTGTGTGAGGAGATGGCCATTCTTCCTAGCAAGAAACTCCAGAACAAGATAGCAGGCTATGTCACACATCTGATGAAGCAGATTCAGAGAGGGCCTGTGAGAGGCATCTCCATTAAGCTGCAGGAGGAGGAGAGACAAGGGAGAGATAATTATGTACCAGAGGTTTCAGCCCTGGATCAGGAGATCATTGAAGTAGATGCTGATACTAAGGAAGTGCTGAAACTCTTGGACTTTGGCAGTCTGTCCAACCTGCAGGTCACTCAGCCCACAGTTGGGATGAATTTCAAAACACCACGTGGAGCGGTTTGAATCTGTTTGCTGTGCTGTAATATTTTCAATAAATTTGGGCACACCAGCAAAAAAACAGCAACAACAAAAAACCAACAAAACACAAGTGATTGCAAAGACCATGGCCTGTATCAGATGCACCTTAGTCTCCAGAGAGACACCGTTGCTCTTGAGTACTTTAGAGAGGTTCTTAACAGCAGACTTTCCCATCGCCATACGTTTTTTGATTTCCTGACTGCTGGTGCCAAGAGTATTGACCGTGGAGCCAAGCAAACTTGAAGCTGTGAACAATCTCAATCTCTTCACCATCCATCCTGATGTTACCAATTGGTCCAATGGTAAGAATCTTTGTCTTCTTAACATTGAGCCTCAGTCCATACTGAAGGCTGCAGTCCTTGACCCTCTGCAGTAAGTGCATG
>NW_006399813.1:6561046-6576986 GCF_000299155.1 Elephantulus edwardii
TTCCATACTCAGTTGGGTCACCCTTCTTTGGAATGGGAACAAATATAGATCTCTTCCAGTCAGTTGGCCAAGTGGTTGTTCTCCAGATTTCTTGGCACACCTTGGTGAGCACATCCAGGGCAGCATCTGTTAGCTGACATACATCAGTTGGTATACCACCTATTCCTGGGGCCTTACTTCTTCCTTCATCACCATAGGCTCTCGCTCAAATGTTATTTCATTAAATTCTTCTGTATCTGCCAATTCCTTTCGATACAATGACTCAGTATATTCCTTCCATCTTCTTTTAATACCTCCTGTATAATTTAATATTCTGCCTAAAGCATCCTTGATTATATACATATATTTGTTTGTTTGTTGGTGTATTGTTGTTTCTTATTGTGTACCGTCGAATCTGATCTGACTGGCACAGCAGGAGATTGCCCTTCCTTCTCCTGAGGAGCTTCTGGTAGATTCGAACCATACACCTTCGGGATTGCAGAACAGCTTCTTTGCCACTAGGCCACCAGAGCTCCTTAATACATGTATTTGTTGGGATGGAAGGTGGACACAATTTAGTCCCTGACAGGCTAAACAGACAAGTAGGTGAATTTCTTAAGTACAGTCAGAAGCAAGGATGGAGGGGCTTTGTTTCATAAATTTTGGGCATGTTATCAAAATATGACAGTCCTTGGAAAAGTGGAGGGCCAGCTAAAGAGAGGAAGACCCTCCATGAGGTAGATGACTTGACACAGTCGTGACAACAATGAACACAGCAAAGACTGAGAGGATAGCATAGAATTGATCAAGGCTTCTAACAGGTTGTTGTAGTTTTTATAAAAAATGTTGTTTTATTCATCCATTCATCATGCCTCTTTGCAAAACAAGTCTAATTGACTTCATATTGTTTCTGTGTACCATCAAATCGGAGCCAACCCAAAGCTGACCCTCCAGCAGGTCTCCAGAGGCAGTTAACAGCACAGGAGATTCCCATCCTTCTCCCACAGAGCAGCTGGTGGCCTCAAACTGCGTGGGCTTCTAACAGTTTTACAGAAGGTTGCCATGAGTCAAAGTTGACTTGATGATAAGTATAAGTCTACCACTTAGCTCTGTGAGCTCTTGTTTTCTCAGTCAAAGATGAAATAGGCGCTGGTCTGAGAACTTCCTGGAATTCAGAAGCCAGGCCCTGTGGTGAGAGGTGATGAATGAGTCCTGGTTTATACTGAACTCTTAAGGATCTGAGGTTGATGGATGAGTCAGAGGTGATCCAGCAACTCAGGAGGAAGAAGAGAGTAGGGGAAACCCCAGAATTAAAGTTGCCTGATTATTTATAGGCCAAAGGTTCATCTGTGTTTAATGTACATTAGAATACTTGTGCCGAAAATAACCCCAAACCCAACTAATGGTTCCTTAAATAAAAAGGGCAGTTATTATCTGACATTTTGAAAATTCTAAAGTAATTATGATCTGTTGGTGGTGGTGGTAGGTGGTGGTGAGTCAAATACGACTCATACTGACCCTGAGAAAAACAGATTTGAACCTTTTCTGTGCCGTCCTCATCACTGGTGTCCTCACGCACGAGCCTATTGTTAGTCACTGCGTCAGTTCACTTCTCTGAGGATCTTCCTCTCTGACACTCTACCTTTCCAAGCATGATCTCTTTTTCCCAAGAATCAGCCTTTCCTAACAGTATGCTCAAAGTATGTGAGACGAAACTTTTTCATCCTCAATTCTAAGGAGCACCCTGGGTGCACTTTTCCAAAATCTATTTGTTCATTCTTTTGAGTGTCTGTGGGATATTCAGTATTCTTCTCTTACATCACAGCTCAAAGGTATCAATTCTTATTCTAGTATCCTATTATTGTCTAATTTTCAGAGGCATATCAAGTAATTAAAAAGATCATGGCTTGGATCAACGGCATCCTGGCCTTTAAACTGATATCATTGCCCTTTAGCACTTAGGAGAGTCCTTGGCATCAGATTCGCTCAATGTACTATGTCTTCTGATTTTTCGAGTGCTGGTACCAAGGGTGTTGATTGAAGATCCAAGCAAGTTGAAACTGTTGACAACTTCAATCTTCTTTCCATCTATCCTAATGTGGCCTATGGGCCCAGTGGTGAGGATTTTTGTTTTCTTGATAATGAGATTTAATCCATATGGAAGACTACATTGTTGTTGATTGTTGTTGAGTCGAGCATGACTCATAGCAACCCTGTGAATAAAAGGCCTGAAGCCTTTCTATAACTATGGTCGTTTACCAAAGTTCATAGTTTCCAGAGGCATATTATTTAGTAAGTGGATACCACTCCCGTTTCCAAATAGTCTTTGATAATCTGCAGCAAGCGTTTCATGTCCTCTTTAGTGTTAGTAAGTAAGGTTGTGTCATCTACATAATCCAGGTTGTTGATGAATCTTCCTTTGATCCTTATGCCACATTCTTCTTCATATAGTACAGGTTCCTAAATGATTTACTCAGCATAGAGATTGAACAGGTAATGGAGAAAAGGTATAGCCCTGATGTGTACCTTTCTTCATTTTAAACCATCCTCCCTTGCTCTGTTCACACAATAGCTTCTTGGTTTAGGTATAGGTTTCCCATGAGCATGATTAAGTGTTCTAGAACTCACATTCTCAGTGTTAGCTGTGACAATGATTCACATAGCCTTTGCATAATCAATAAAATATAAATAGACATTCTTATATTATTCCCTTATACACAGCTTTAGTTTTCTTGGCTCCATAGTCAACAGTTTTGGCACCAGCAGCCAGGAAATTAAAAGGCGCATTGCCATGGAAAAGTCTGCTGTTAGGGACCTCTCCAAAGTACTGAAGAGCAACGGTGTCTCTCTGGAGACTAAGATGCGTCTGATACAGGCCATGGTCTTTGCAATCACTTGTTATGCATCAGAGAGTTGGACAATGACCAGGGAGGATAGAAGGAGAATTTATGCCTTTGAGCTGTGGTGCTGGAGAAGAGTATTGAGAATACCATGGACTGCTAGAAAAACAAACAGATTTGTCCTGGAAAGGGTTAAATTAGGTGGCTCTTTGGAGGCAAGGATTCTGAGGCTCTGTATAACATACTTTGGACATTTTGTGAGGAGAGACCGGTTCTTAGAGAGGGACATCATGCTTGGGAGGGTGGAGGGACGGCGCAGGAGAGGAAGGCCCTCTATGAGGTGGATTGATTCAGTGACTGGGATAATTGGGATGGGAGTGTCAGAGACAGTGCGAATGGCACAGGACAGAGCAGAGTTTAGGGCTGTTGTACATAGGGTCGCTATGAGTCGCAAGCGACTCGACGGCACATAACAACAACAACAACAACAACATATTATTCCCTCCTTTCAGCTAAGATCCATCTGATATCCTTTTTGCCGTGGCCTCTTCTAAACCCAACTTGGACTTCTGGCAGTTCTCTGTTAGTATACAGTTCCAGTTGTTTTTGAATCATCTTCAACAAGATTTTACTTGCATGTGATAATAATGATATTGTTTGATAATTTCCACATTCTGTTTGGTTTCTTGAGAATGTGACAGGTTTAACAAGCAATCACAGGTCTGTTTTTTTCATTGTTCTGTCTTGTTAGTTTATCTTCATAGAGTGGGTCCCAAAAAGATTTCTACAATTTCAACTTTTAATTGCAGACAATAGCCAGATATAGGGGGAAAAAAATCCAGTTGTCCTTTAAAGAGTAAAATATTACTTGTTCCTGTGGTTCCCTCAGCCAACTTGTCCTCACTGGTCAGGACATAGTACTTACTGCAGAGCGGGACATGAAGTTATCATGAAGGGACTCAGCTCCTCTGGATCGCATAGATGCTGAGATCTGATCAAAATCAAGGTTCTTTACCATGGAAGAGGAGGAGACTAGATGTTGGTGGAGAGCCAATAGTAGCTGCCACATTTTCCTCCTAGTTAGGATGCTATAATCTTTAGGTAGGACAGAAACAAGATGACAGGTGACCTGGTCTGTGTTGTTTGTCTTGCCCTGAGTGGAGAGATTTTTATAAGTATGTACTGACTGTGCTAGGTCACCTGTCGCAGTTCATTGGTGGGCCCTCAGAGTCCCATTGGAGTAATAGATGGTGGGCTCAGTCAGATGTTTTTAAGGGAATGCACAATTCTTACCATGAGCCTAATATTGTGCTATGCTCTTAGCACGGTATTTTAGTGTCATTCTCATCTTAAACTTGGAAGACAAGGATTATCAGCAGATAAGAAAGGGATATTACATGAATTGCTCAAGATCAACAGTAAGTGTCTAAGTGGGGATTTGAAATCAGATCCTTCTAAATATAAAATATATACTTCTCTCATGTATGTCTCACTACCTCTTCCTTTTACCACTTGTTAATCAGCTTGTCATATTGTGGTAGTTTGTTAGTTTCTGTGTTGCTATGTTGCTGATTGCTGTGCAGCTCGAATTTCAAATGATAGCAAGATCATCCATGATGGGTAGGTCTCAGTGAAGCTTCCAGACTAAGATAGACTAGGTTTGTCAGGGAAAGCCCTGTGGATTATATTATTTTCTGGTACAGTGATAGATGAGCCCCTTAGGTTAAAAAGCACTCAGAAGGAGCTCTGGTGGTCTAGAGGCAAGAAGCTGCACTGCAATCCCAGAAGTATGAGGTTCAAATCCACCAGATGCTCTGCTAGAGAAGGAGGTGCAATCTCCTTCTGCACCAGTCAGATCTGATTTCATGGTACACACACATAAAAAATAAAATAAAATTTAAAAGGCATTCAGACTGTACAAGAGTCACATAGACTAACAAAAACCTATGATCATGAAAACGGCACAGGACCGGACAACATTTCATTTTGTTTATACATAAATTCACCATGAGTTAGGGTTCACACAATGGCAACTAATATTCATAGCAGTAACCACTTCTGCCTTAGAGTTTCCATGTGCCTCAGGATTTGATTTAAACCAGAGCTTCTCAAGCTGTCAGTGGTAAAGAACCAGGTAGGAAAAAGATTCTCATCCATTATGGACTAATATTTAAAAAAATGCAATAAGAACGGCTAGAGAAAGAGGAAAAAAATAAGACAGAACAAAAAGTACAATAAAGATATGCAAAATATGAGCCCTGGCTTATTAGTTGTTGTTATTTTTGTTGTTGTTAGGTGCCGTCAAATCAAGCATGACTCATAGCAACCCTATGAAAAATATATCTGATCCCAGTCCTATCCTGTACCATATTCACACATCCTGACACACAAGAGCCCATTGTGGCAGTCACTGTGTCAGTCCACCTGGTTGAGGGTATTCCTCTCCTTTGCTGACCCTTTATCCTTCTCAGCATCATGTCCCTCTCCAAGGAATAGCCCCTCCTAGCAACACGTCCAAAGGATGTGAGGCAAAGGCTCATTATCTTTGCCTCCAAAGAGCACTCTGTGAGCGTCTTCTCCAAGATATATTTGTTTGTGCTTGTTGCAATCCATGGGATGGTCAGTGTTCTTCTCCAGCACCGCAGCTCAAAGGCATCAATTCTTCTGTTTTCCTTTTTCACTGTCCTACTCTCAGATGCATACAGAGTGAACAGAAAGACCATGGCCTAAATCAGATGCACCCTAGTCTTCAAACTGACATCATTACTCCTCAATAATTTGGAGAGGTCCCTAACTGCAGACTTTTTTTGTAATACAATTTTTTTATTTCCTGACTAAGGGTGGTACCAGGGGTGTTAATTATTGAGCCAAGTAAAATGAAATTGTTGACAGTTTAAATCTTTTCTCCATCTATCTTGATGTTTGATTGTTTAAATCAAAATCACCAAACAGCTCACAGCTGATTTTTAATGAAATAAAAGTGACCTACCTTCCAGAATCCAACAATCTAATAAATTTAAAAAAAGCACTCTTCTACGAAATTGCTGGGAGGTTTTCTAAATATTCTTGATTTTTGTACTTAACTTTACTGACACTGGAGTTCTAACCAATTGGATTCTATATTCCAGACTGCAGCTCCTGAGATTTGCTAGTTGGATGGTCGAGTTTAGACGGTGGGGGTGGGGGTGGAGGTGGGGGGTGGGAAACAGTGGGTTATAAACCACATGCCAAAGGAAGAGTTTAGATTTTGTGTTGCTCTTTTCAATTGTACTTATCTTTTTCCTCAAGAGATTTGTTTTAGATGTGAAGAAACAATTTCTGGATTGATTTCCCACCTTCCTGTTATGTAGGAAAGATATTGTGCTCAATGGTGGGTGATACGCGATAGAAGAGATTCTCTTGAGGAAATCAGAAGAGCCTGGACACCAGAATGTCTTCTCTATGCTGGAGAGTTGCTGAAACTTCCCAGTTGGATGTGTCACTCAGGAATGACTCATCTCGGCACGAAATATACGAGCTTTTTGACTTGTGACTTCACAAGTTACATGTGGTTAATAGTTATAACTTCTTTTTTTCCCTCTGACGTAAAATGACTTTAGTCTGGTGAGATGTAGTTATAAATATGGGGATCCTTTCCTTTATTAGGAAATTTCTAATAATCTCTACTAGGAAGTCTCCTCAATAAATTCACATTTGTTTTCCCCTGATACTTAGGAAATCTAGAATGATTACCTGCCTAGTGTATGGCATTTAGAATCTACTGTGCCTCTATACACAGGAAATTAAGGCCTGGGGTGCCCAACTACATCTTCTTTATTCAGAGTTAAAGCATCTATTATTGTCTTCTATCGTCTTCTACTGATCTCCCTTCTACTCCTCTGAGCTTAATAGATTGCAATATCTTTGTGGATGACTCGTCCCAAATGAGGCTTTTAAATTCCATGTGCTCCATATTTCCAATGACTTTTTTCCTCTATCTCTGCTCTGTCATCCACTCCTGGACCTTGTCATCTCTCAAAAAATCTCTTCATTCAGACATTTCACTCTCTAACTGTACGTCCTCTTGGATACTACTTCTTGATACTCCTACCTAAACTGTTCTTTGACTTCATCAGAGCTATTTCTTGTCTTTTGTTATTATTTAATCCACGATTCATTTTCTCAACCAAACTCTTAACTTTCTCTCTCTCTCTTGTCCTTCTTCAGGTGTATGGGGCAGGGGGAACCTTTCTACTTCTTATGTCCACACTAGGCTACCAAGAGAAGCATATTCTCAAAGGAAAAAAAAAATATTCATTTAGCAGATCAGTTCATTTATGATAACTTCCTTTAACTGTCACAATGAGCTCTAGTACAACAGTAATTGTACTGTGTGGCGCAGGACTAGCTAGTGTTTTGTTCTGTTGGGTTCAGGGTGGCCGTGAGTAGAAAGAAACACAGTGACAGGTTACATAGCGACATCACCTTGCCTGGGCTCTCAACACTGCCTGGAAATCTGCCATGTTCCTCCTGACTTACCCACATCATTGAGAATATAATTTCAAATCTTTGCCTTTCCCTTTAAACCTCCCTGCATCATCTCCTCTATATTTGTTCTTTTCCAAGAAAATAGGAAGCAGGTGATGGAAGTCATCTCACCTTCCTGCCAAGGATATTGTGAACGCATCTAGTTCTGTCCTCATCAGTCCTACTTCTTTTCTGTTGTCATTTGATGGAAATCTTGTTTTCTCAGTTCAGAGGCCATCCTTTCCTTTAACTGAATTCTAAGTGCTCCTGCATTCTGAGCCATCTAACTTCATCAGTTGTCCCATCTCACTCCTCTGTCTTCAACTTCTCGATTTGCTTAACATCTTGCAATAATTATTCATACTTATTGTCCTCACTACGTCTTGAACTAGTTTCCTACACTTTCCCTCACTTTTTCACATCTTGTTAAATATGTGTCCTTGTAAAAAAGTGTCCTCACATTTTGTTAAATATGCAAACTCACCTCTCTCTCTCTCCCCCTCTCTCTCCTCCCTTCCTCCCTCTCATCCCCTCCCACACCTCTGCACTCTTCTTGAGCTACCTTGTGTATTAATCCTACTTAACTACCAACAGCATTTTTTGTGCTTGACTAATCCCTCCTTCTTCAAACAACTTCTTGTTCTCTAGAGTGACATGCTTTCCTGGTATTTCTTTTACCTTCCAGATCACGCTCTATCAGTTTCCTTTGTTTCTTGTTCTGATTTATCAATATCTGAGTTCAGTTCTTTTCTCAAGTTTCATTCTTCGGTTTGATGATTTTATCTAGTTTGTTGACCTGAACCATCTCTTTATCAGTGCCACTAATAGATCTCCAGATTACTTGTCCCTTGGGCATTTTCCCTCAAAAGTTTTGAGGTGATTACAACTCCCTTTGCAAACTTGCTTCTTTACCCAGTTGTTTATCTAGGAAGCTATGTTTAATTTTTAGACGTCACCTGTTTCACTGTTCTCAACTAGTTGTCAAACTTTTTAACCCTCACATTTTTCTCAGTTCTTATTTATCACCATCCTAGTCTAGGCTTTGGCTTTCTCTGGACTAGAAGTAAACACTTTCTAAATGACCTTGGGCAGAAGATACATACTCTCTACTTGATGGTCTTTGTGCTCAGATTAAAGTCCAACATTTTACTGTGGTCTGAGGAGCAACGGTGTCAGTCTAGAGACTAAGGTCTGTCTGAGCCAGGCCAGGGTCTTTGCAATTACTTCCTTTGCTTTAGAGAGCTAAACAATGACTACGGATGGCAAAAGAATTGATGTCTTTGAACTATGGTGTTGGAGAAGTGCATGGAACATTCCATGGGCTGCCAAGACAACAAATAGGTTCATACTGGAGAGGGTGAAACCAGGTTGCTCCTTGAAGGCAAGGATTTTTAAGCTTCATCCCACATGCTTTGGACATGTTACTAGGAGGGAGCAGTCCTTGGAGAAGGACATCATGCTTGAAAGAGTGGAGGGATAATGCATGAGAGGAAGAGCTCAGTTGAGATGGATTGACGCAGTAATTGGGGAATAGTGGTAGGTATGTCAGAGACAGCGATCTTGGCTCAGGGTAGGGCTGGATTCAGAGCTTTGTATAGAGTCACTATGAATTGCAAGCTACTCAATGGCACCTAACAGCAACATCACCCCTGAATGAGCACTCTCCTACCTACTTTTTCAAGTTCATCTTAAATTTCTTCCACTTACTCGTAATGTCCTTCCTTTGCTGTGCTTCTTGTTTCAGTTCCCCAAACATGTTAAGTTCTGTCCTACTCCAGGACCTCAGACCATGGAAAGGCATGGAGAAGCCAGCAGATCCAATAAAGGACCCAGTGACCAGCTATGTTATATTGCCTAACAGTACAAATATACCTTTACTTTAGGGACTCCTGTTTCATTCTTTTTCATTCCAAGAGGTCACTAAATATGTGTCTCCCTCAGCCAAACATTCTCACCACCTCCCTCTTCAGTTGACCAACTTCCACTCATCCTTCGAATTCTGCTGAATATCACTTTCTCATGGAAGGAGCACCCCCAGCCCTACGTCTAAATTAGCTGCTCTGTTAAAAACTCCCACTCTTCGTCGTTGTATCCCATTGAGTCAGAAATCATCCTTCTTCCATGGAGCAGGCCAGCGGCTTTATAATGATAGACAATCTACTCTTGTGCAATTAACTGCCTTTGAAAACCTGCTGGAGGATCAGGTATGGGTCAGTTCTGACTCAATGGTAAACAACAACAACAACAACAACTCATCAGTAGCAGTTATCATAACCATAATAAAATAACGACTAACAGTTTTAGACATACAGTTCAGTGATATTGATTACATCTTTCAAATTATGTGTCCATCGCCACATCCTCTTTCTCAATCATTTCTACCTCATTAACATCAATACATTGTCTGAGAAATTGCCTTTGTGTTTAAAAGTTGGTTAGCCTGAGGGCCACAGACCCTTGTCCTGGTGTTAATTGTGTTTGAAAAGAACATAGTTCTAAAAGGTACAGCATTGGTCTGTCAGTTTATTGTTCTGAGGTAACTTGGGGTTGCTGTGATACTGAATGCTATCCACTGGTGTGTCAGTTACCATAATGGTTACCCAAGGTGGACAGGGTTTGGTAGAGATCTGAGATTAAGACAGGCTTGGAAGCAGGATTTACATCCACTTCTTAAACAGCAACCCTTTGGAAACTCTATGAACATTAGAGAAATGACAACAGTTATAGGACAAGGTTCAGCTCTTTTGCTCATAGGTTGACTAGGAGTAACACTCAACTCGATGGTACTTAACAACAACAACAACAACAACAACAACAACAACAATCTTTTGAATCACTGTTGTCAGTTTGATACTTTGTAGTACCTAGTGTCTTAAGAACTTGCAGGCTACCATCCAAGGTACAATAATTGGATTCATTCACCTGGAGAAACAAAGGAAAGAAAGTCAGAAATAAGAAAATATGTGGTTAATTGCTTCCATCAACAACTGCCTCCTTTGCCATGAGACTAGAAGAACTAGAGAATAACTAGGTACCATTATAAAACATTTTCAGTCAAAGAGTCCATAAAAATATTCTGATAAAAGGAGAGAAAATACTGGGCAGATTTTCACATTTGCATAGACTGTAGACTTTACTGAGTCACTGAAGCTGAATTGAACCCCCACAATAATTGGTCTGAGAAAAATCTTTCATTGTTAAGCATTGAACCAAAAAATATCTTTCAGAATCTTCTGGAAATCTAACAATAGTTTGGCTTGGCTAGAAGAGAATAGTGCCACTTCTAATTCCCTGACATTGGTCTCATAAATGTTTGGTTTAGTGAAGCAAACAAAATATTAATTACTTTCACTAGAGTTATTTAAATCCCATGGATTGCTTAACATAGATACCTCAGATAAAAGATTGCCATTAGAGCAATAACAGCTATATATTGCGCTAAAAATTGCAGAAAGCTTTACTTGATTACAGTATTGAACTTTGTTTGAGTATGTTTGTTCTCTGTCATTGTTGCCTTTCTGCCAAGAAAAAAAAACACAAGCCCATTGTTGTCAAGTTAACTCCTGCCTGTGACAATCCCATATGTGCTAGATTAGAACTGTATTCCTTAGAGTTTTTAATGCCTTATCTTACAGAAGTAGAGCTCCATATCTTCCTTCAATAATTCTACTGGGTAGATTTGAACCCCCAACCTTTCAGCTTATTATTGAGCACGAATCATTTGCTCCACTTATAAACCTTTGCTTACTAGCAACTTGAAAATTGAGGATTCCATCTACTACCTTGATTCCCCCCCTTGTTGTTACATGTTGTTGAGTCACTTATGACTCATAGTGACCCTATGTACAACAGCTCTAAATCCTGCTATAGCCAACCTCAGTGTTTCTGACACACCTACTCCCATTACCCCAGTCACTGAGTCAATCCGTCTCATCTAGGGTCTTCCTCTCTTGCGTTGTCCCTCTACCCTCCCAAGCATGACTTCCCTCTCCAAGGACTGGTCCCTCCTCGCAACATGTCCAAATCATGTCAGACAGAGCAGCATGGTTTCACTCTCTCCAGGATGAAACTGTTTGTTCTCCTAGCAGTCATTGGTATATTCAATACTCTTCTCCAGCAGCACAGCTCAAAGGCATCAATTTACCTTCTATTAACCCTAGTTCAGCTCTCTGATGCATAGCAAGTAATTGTGAAGACCACGGCCTGGATCAAACACACCTTAGTCTTCAGACTGACATCATTGTTCTTTAGTACCCTAGAAAGGTCCCTTATCATTTATAAAAAATGTTTTTTGAAGTCATTAAGGTATTGGATAACTGTGGTGGAAAGAATTCACTAACACGACTGTTCTAGCCATAGCCTTCTGTTTTGCAGTTTATTCTAAATTCTAGCCCATTTGTGCTTAAGACCACGTTCTGGAGCAAGTTGTTTCTTATGTTAATGAGGTAGGGTTAGAGTGGGATGTATCTTGCATCTTTGCCTCACTGGGAGGTTTGACTCAAGTCGTCACACTAAGTTCTCTTGGAAGTGTTGGTTTATAGCCTTGAAATGCATATATAGAGGAATTCTCTTAAAACGTCCAATCTTTTCATCCTGCTCTTTACACTACAATCTAAACTGTGCCAGCTGTTCTGAGAATCACAGCCAGCAACCATCCAGCTTTCCACTCACCAGCCTTTGCAACCACATGCCTTGAACTGAACCAGCTACTCTGTAAGCCACTCCCACCTGCAGCAGTATGATGAACAAGCCTGATCCATGGATTGGTGTGAGCCATTTCCCTGATAGTTGTTTTGCTATGTGTGGTGTGGTTTTATTTTTAATTTCTGTAAGGCATTGCAATGAATTACAGAACCCAAAGATACAGATTGTAGCTGGAGAGGTGAGGGAAAGAGGAATGGTGATGTTAGACACGATGTTTGAAAACAGCAATTTGGAAATGTTGGACATTTGACACATTTTTAACCTCTCCCTAATAGGAGCCAGTTTTGTAAGAATCCTTTAAAAAATCACTACCATGCAAAGCCAAGTGCATAATTTGTCTAGCATGCAATTCAGAGTCTCACGCCTATGTGAAGCAGTCTTCCTAGATGGTTTTGAACGTTCACAAATTGTTCATTTCCCCGACCAGATCCTACCATATCCCCTTCACCAGGACTGAATGACTAAATGTGGCTTGTAGGCTGCATAACTAACATAGTCTCCTCACACAGTAATCTCTATGTTTATGTCTGACAATGAGGTGACCTGAGACAAAGGAGAGACAAGCTGGCTTCTCCCGGGCCGTTGCTCCAAATCAGAGTTTTCCTTAATAGTTATATTTACTCGTTCGGTATCTAACATAACAGTAGCTCTTGTGGCATACAAAAATAAGGGAATAAGGCACACATGTTGCCTGCTCAACTGTAGAGAGTTGACTCTTTGGAAGCAGATCACTAGCCCTGTTTTTTTTAGGCACCTCCAGATAGATTGGTTCAGACCACCAACCTTTCTCCTTGCAGTGGAGTTCTTAACCCTTTTTGCTATCCAGGGACTTAATCTCAGGGAAAGAGCTACTGTTACTAGGTGTTTATGCTGTGCCATGGACTTTTTACATGGTCTTGTGCTTTGATTTCTTACAACACAAACACCTTTCTGAAGCCATTTTTCTGCCCGGGTTTCAGAGAAGAATGCTGAGGTAAGTGAGGACTTAAGGGCACGGAACAGGCAAGTGGCAGCCCTGGGCTTTGAGTCAAGCTTGTCAAACTCCAGGGGCTGTGCTCATTACCCCTGTGGTGTGGAGTAAGAGGTAAGCAGAATAGCTTTCCTCAGATCTTTTTCTCCTTCATGTCCTCTCCACCCAGAGGACCTAGGTGGTCTGTGAAGACTCCAGGCTCTCTGACAGCTGAACTCCGGTGGGAGATGAAAGCTGTTGGCATAACATAGATGATAGAAAGACCAACTGGAAAGCCACCAGTGCAGACTCTGCAGGCACAATATGTCCCAGAGGAGAATTTAGGTGGGAGATGGGCCAGGCTTACTGTGGGAATTAGAATTAGTTGATGTTAGATGAGGTGGTGTAGATGTCTCCTCTAACTTCATGAAAGGGAGAGAGTCACTACCAGCATCAACTCATGGCTTCTCTCAGGCCTTCAGCATTTTGACCCATGCTTCCTTGGTCTCTTGAATTGCCCTGACCTTGGCCCTGCTCTAGGCAAGTGCTCCAAAGCTCTTCAGTTCTACCACTAAGTTCCCAGAGGCACCCCACTCTGCCAGTAGCCTCCTGTCTGAAGCTGTTCAGCTCCCTCGCTCTACGGACCCAGGAAACCCACAGAGCTGGCTCCTGTTGGCCTCCTGGTTCTGCTGCCTCCTCGGCCTTTTCTTTGCTATTGCTTCTTACGTTCTCTTGTTGTCGTTGCTGTTGAAGTTCTTTGCATTCTGGAAATAGGCTTCCATCACAGGAATTCTGAATAAAAAAGATACACTCTATTCTTATCTTCTGGGTATTAATCAGCTCCCTCACTTCTGCCTCTGAGATGGCTCATTTTAACCCTAACTGAGTGACAAAACGGACTAATCCCCTTTTTACGGTCTCATTATAAAAACTTGAGTGGAAAGGCAATACGAAAGTGATCTATTGTGCCCCCAAGGTCATCTCATTTGGCCTCTACACCATGAATTGGTGAGTCTAACAATTTTTCCCAGAGACTATTTTAAAATATTCTGGTTGGCTAAGAAATTATTTCAAGAAATAATTTTATTTTCTGATTTTCTCAACCTAAGCTCTGGTGGCCTAGTGGTTAAGAAGCTGCTCTGCCTTCCTGAAGGCACACAGTTCAAATCTACCAGTAGTTCCATGGCAGAAGGATGAGCAATCTTCTCTCTTGCAATTAACTGCTTCTGAAAACCTGCTGGAGGGTCAGCTGTGCGTCATTACAGACCCAAAGTCACACAATAACAACAACGCCAACCAACAAGGTATAATAAGTGATTGCTAATTAGAGCTTCTGGTTAACAACCTATTTTCTGCACGAAGTGAGTGGAACTCCAACCAAATAGAAAGAGGCGACTTTTCAGTGAGCCTATGTAAACCTGACAGAGGTGCTAAGTGCACAGTTTCCTTTAGGCTTTTTCACACTTTGGAGGTTGCTCAAAGACACCTTCTCTACTTCCAGTCATGAAAACTCTCAAGAACCTGAAGAGTCTAGAGATCCTAGGTTGGAAACAACTTCCTTGTTTTATTGTTGTAAAAACGGAAGCCTAACCAATATAAAAAAAGTTTTTGTAGTTACTCAGTGAATTAGGGGCTGCAATGTATATTAAATAATGGGATACATGTTTCCTGAGAAGTACTTTCCCCCCTGGAGAAACAGATTACTATTCTGCAGCCAGTTCTTCAGTTTATATGAATTCAAAGATCTTCCTGCTATTTTGAATTCTGGACTTATTTTATTTTCTCTTAGTTCCTATGTCTTTAGAGAGCTTTCTACTATCACACTTTAATTCTAATAGTATTCTCCACAATTCCATAATAAAATCCACTCATGCAAGTGTTGTTGTCGTTGTGTGCCATCGAGCCATCGAGTCACTTGCTATTCATAGCAATCCGTGTACAGTAGCCCCAAAACCTGCTCTATCCTGTGCCAACTTTACCGTCTCTGACACACTTATCCTCATTACCTCGTCACCGAATCAATCCATTTCATGAGTGATCTTCCTCTCTTTCTCTGTCCCTTCACCCTCCCAAGCATGATGTCCCTCTCCAAAGACTGGTCCCTCCTTGAAACATGCCCAAAGTATGTCAGATGAAGCCTCAGAATCCTTACCTCCAATGTGCAGCCTTGTTTCACCCTCTCTAGGATGAACCTGTTTGTTCTCCTGGCAGTCCATGGTATATTAAATATTCTTCTCCAATATCACAAAGGCAGAATTCTCAAAGGCAGATTCTATCTTTCTATCATCCCTAGTCATTATCCAGCTCTCTCTCATAGCAAGCAATTGTGAAGACTATGGACTGGATCCAGTGCACCTTAGTCTCCAGACTTATGTCATTACTCTTCAGTACCTTCGAGAGGTTCCTGACAGCACTCTTTCACAATGCAATTAGTCCTTGATTTCCTGGCTGCTGGTACCAAGAGTGTTGATTGTGGAGCCAAGCAAACTGAAGCTGTGAACAATCTCAATTTTTTCACCACCTGTCATAATGCTGTCGATCTGCTCAGTGGTGAGAATCTTTGTTTTCTTGATATTAAGCTTCAATCCATTTTGAAGGCTGCAAGTGCTTCAGGGCCACCTCAGTTTCAACAAGCAGGGTTGTGTCATCTGTATAACACCAGTTGTTGATGAATTTTCCTCCAATCCTGATGCCACATTCCTCTTTGTACAGCCCTGCCTCCTGGATGATTTGTACTACACATAGATTGAAAGGTATGGAGAGAAGACACATCCCAGGCATGACACACTTCTCAATTTTGAACTATGCATGTTTCCCTGCTCTGTTCTGATGACTGCCTCCTGGTCCAAGTATAGGTTTTGCATGTTGTTGTTATGTGCTGTCGAGTCGTTTCCGACTCATAGCGACCCTATGCACAACAGCTCTAAACCCTGCTCTATCCTGCGCCAACCGCACCGCCTCT
>NW_006399813.1:6578091-6581714 GCF_000299155.1 Elephantulus edwardii
AATCGTTTTTGCATGTGAAATCAATGACACTGTTCTGTAGTTTCCACACTCAGTTGGGTCACCTTTCTTTGGAATGGGAACAAATATAGATCTCTTCCAGGTTTTGCATAAGGACAATCAAATGTTCTGGAATTTCCATTCTTCTCAAAGTCAGCCAGTTTGTTGTCATCAACACAAATACCTTTGCATAGTCAATGAAACACAGATAGACATTTCTCTGGTACTCTCTGCTTTCAGCCAAGATCCATCTAACATTAGCAAGTGTGTTGAGAGGGAAATATCACAGAATGGTCAGCTTCTGCCATGCCTCAATATTTATATTGAGTCAATTCTTATTCTCTCCTTTTTTTTCTCATCTCTGCTCTTATCCCTTTACTTCTGGAGTTTGCTTCATGTCCATGATGTATAGTATAATTTCTGTATGTATGTATATCTACCTACTCTATCTATCATCTATCTATCTATCTATCTATCTATCTATCTATCTATCTATCTATCATCTATCATCTATCTATCTAACTATTAAACATCAGTTTCCTTTACTGGGTGGTTAAGATAACCACAGATTTTTAGAGCTTCTTTTGACTGATCCCACCCACCTACTTCAATCATTGTGATCACAGATAATTTTCCTCTCCATTTTTATCTGAACTCTAGTGATGAGAGGATGCTGTTGTTGTTGTTATGTGCCGTCGAGTCCCTTGCTACTCATAGCGACCCCGTGTACAATAGCTCTAAACTCTGCTCTATCCTGTGCCAATCGCATTGCCTCTGATACACCCATCCCGATTACCCCAGTCACTGAATCAATCCACCTTATAGAAGGCCTTCCCCTCCTGCGTTTCCCTCCACCCTCCCAAGCATGATGTCCCCTCTCCAAGGACCCGTCCCTCCTTACAACATGTCCAAAGTATGTCAGACGAAGCCTCAGAGTGCTTGTCTCCAAGGAGCCGTCTGGTTTAACCCTCTCCAGGATGAATCTGTTTGTGAGAGGATAGAATGAAAATAAATGTAGAAAGAGATGAGGTGATTGCTCTTCTTAGAGAATAAAGCTTATGAGGAAAGGATGTGTGCGGAAATTCTATGCTCCTTGTCTAAAACACATATGTATCTTCACATCCAATATTTCATACCAAGAAGGGAAGTTGTGCTAGTTTTTCATGTGAGAAACTAAGGCTTAGAAACATGAGAATGTATTAGACTGAGCCTAAAAGGGAAGAGGACCGATGGAACGTGGTTCCAATGACGATGACCTGCCGTTCATCCTGACGCCTATCTAACTTCTCTTGCAAACCCCGAAAGCTGAAGTGCCATTCTGGCACAAAGCCGTCCCAGGTGAAATTCTTAGAAGGGTCTGGTGGACTTAAAATACACTCACAAATTATTGACACATCTCCCTCAAAAACGTGGAAAGCATTTTCATCATACTTTGTGACTTACCTTAGTGAGTAGAAAAATACCAGAATGATGGTGCAAAATTTCTGATAGTTGCAGTTATTGTTAGGTGCCATCAAGTTGAATATGACCCATAGCAACCCTGTGAACAACAAAACTGAATCCTGTCTTGTTCTTTGCAACCTCACAAGCTCTGACACTCTTGAGCCCATTGCTGCAGTCACCATGTCAATCCATCTTTATAAAGTCTTCCTCTCTTTCACTGAAACTTCACCCTTCCAAGCATAATATCCTTTTCCAAGGACTAGCCTCTCTTAGTCACATGTTCAAAGTGTGAGTGACAACGCTTTGCCATCATTGCCTCCAAGGGGCGCGCTGGCTTCACATTTTCCAAGACTTATCTGTTTGTTCATTTGGCAGTCTGTGGGATATTCAGTACTCTCCTTCAATATCAGACCTCAAAGGTATCAATTCTTCATTCGTCATCACTGCTAGGTGAGCGAGCCATCACTGAGGTGGCTCCCAGGTCATCAAGCCTTCAAATGAGAGCATGAATATCTTGACCACAACCTCTCTGAAGACTCTAGAATGAAACAGTTAACCCATCCCCAGATTCCAGATTAATATCAAATGCAAGATAACAAATGTCTGTTGTTTGAGTATTTTTTTAAATAAAAATTCTTATCTTATACTGGTTTACTTATAAAGTAACAACAATAACAATGACAACACAGAGAGAGCTACATTGGCCTAGTGGGCAGAAAGTTATGCTACCAAGACCAAGGTGGGTGATTTTAATCTGCGGCCCTCAGGCCTGGTTTAAATTGTTGTTTGTCAGACATTCTTCTAAGTGGTATAGCACTGGTCTATGCATTGCTGTACAGAGGTAACTCATGGTTGCTGTGATGCTAAACACTGTGACATTGATGGGCCAGATGCGATAATGGTTACCCGTGGTGGACAGTGTTTGCTGGAACTTCCCGATTAAAACAAGCTTGGAAGCAGGAGTGACATCCACTTCCGAAATGGCCTGCCTCTGGAAACTCTATGAACAGTGCTCAGGTCTTTCGTTCATAGGGTCGTTATGAGTTGTCTACAACTCAATGGCACTTAACAACACCAAAACAACAGCAACAACAACAACTTATAAAGTTCATATACATTGTTTTTCACACCAGATCTTTCCTATTTCCTTTACCTACTCCTCCCTCCACCCATCAAAATATATGATCCTTTGATTATACCCCCATCCTCCCATCCTCACATCTCTGCTCCCCTCCCCTTGGATCCTCATACACATTTTACTAGTTATCTTTCTATTTCTACAATAATGGTATAATACAGTATTTGTCCTTATGTGACTGATTTAGTTCACTTAGCATAATGTTCTCTAGACCCTCCCAAGTTAGGTAGTAGTTTTCAAAATCATTACTCTTGTCTACTATGTAGTATCCCATCGTGTGAATGAACCACAATTTCTCAATCCGTTTCATTGTAGTTGGACCTTTAGCTGTTTCCCTGTTCTTGAGGTGAATCACATGACCATGAACATTGGTGTACAAATCTCTGTGCTTCAGTTCTAATTTTCTCGGGATATATTCCAAGCAGTAGACTAGCTGAGTCATGTATGTCTCCTCTTTTAAGTTATAAAATTTGCTATCAGCACAATAAGTAAGCAATACAAAGAGAAAAGTGCTTTGTGCTAGGCACAGTGCTCCGTTTAGCTGCATTACATACACCTGTGGTCAAGCCTAAAGTGTATGTAATATATTAATAATGAATATAAGTTTAACAATAATGTTAATGATTAATCAACCATATTAAAGTATATGTGTAATGTATTATATTTATGACTATTAGTTTTTATGATATTAAATATCAACAATGATACTGCCATTATTTGGAAGGAGGAGTGGCATCCACTTCATAAATAATATGCCTCTATAAACTCTATGAACTTTGATAAATGTCAATATTGTAGTAGGGCTTCAAGCCTTTTTTTTAATATTCACAGATATATTTATTGCAGCACTATTTCTTTTTTCTTTTTTTATTGGGAAAAACATATTGGGGGTACAAGGAGGTGAGGGTTGGGGGCAGAAGGATGAGGATGGGCCAGGATGCAGTTGCAGAGCTGCACAGTTTGGTCGGTGGGGGGAGCAGGTGAAGGAAATGATGAGGGTCCAGTGGGGACCAGATGCTACAGAGGAATGGCAAGTATTTTCCAA
>NW_006399813.1:6582689-6611887 GCF_000299155.1 Elephantulus edwardii
CCCAGGTATAACCATCTTTTGGCAGAAGCATTCAACAGAACAAAATATGTGGTGCATTTAGGATGTCGGTCCTCTTGTGCATGCTGCCACTGTTAAGGTCATCAGACTCACAGTGACTTTCAGCAATCCATTGCATAGGTAATTGTCTTCTTTGGCCTGTCCAATGCATAGGTAATCATCTTCTTTCGCCTGTCCAAGGAAACCCAAACCTGCAGATGGCATCCCATCTCCCACCTCCTACACAGGCGGCCAGTGGGGTGCCCCCCCCATGCAGGAGGCCTGCAGGAGGCACATGCCCCCCCAGCATGGGCGGCTGTTGGGGGCACGCCCCCCCCGCCCCCCGCCGCCGTATGGGCTCTTGGCGGCTGCGCAGCCCCTCTTGTGTGGGCTGCTGGCCGGCACCCGCTTTCCCACAGCCGCCATCCTGGCTCCAAGAATTCTCTCCGGACCAAGTCCACCTTGCGGCAGTGTGGTGGCTTTGCTGTACCAGTCTTGAGGAGGGCCGTTTCCCAGAATCCATCCTGGGTGAAGGAATCCATTTGTTCTGGCTGTGGAAGCCTCATGGAGCTGCAGCGGCTGTGCAGCCCCACGCAGGCTCTGCAGGGGTGGGGGAGTTGGGAGCCACAAGACTCACCCATTTCTCCTTGGGAATCCTTGAATTCCTGTTGTTGAGCCTCGATCTTCACTGAGGGCCAGTCATCAACTGTTTAAGTGTTCAATTATCAATAAGCCGAAGTCTGTGGAAGGCCATAATGGCCCTGCTTTAAGTGGTCCGCTGCTCCCGCAGCTCACCACGCCGCCTCTGTCTCCACCGCCATCTTGGATCTCGGGCTTCAAGCCTTTTGTTCATAGGGTTGCTATGAGTCATGCTCAACTAGAAGACAATCAACAACAACAACAACAACAACAACAACAACTATCATTATATAACAGGATGCTAGAACATATAGGTACTTAGCCCTGACTAGTTCAAAGTAAGGTCTCAATTAAAGGTAACCATTGTTAACATCACATGCTAGCAAAATCCTCCTGAAGATTATCCAGAAATGACAGAAACAGAACACTGACAGAGAACTACCAGAAATACAAAGTCAGTTTAGAAGAAGTCGTGGCACTAGAGACATTATTGTCAATGTCAGATGAATCTTGGCAGAAAATGAAAAGTACCAAAGGATTGTCTATCTGTGTTTCATTGATTATGCAAAGGCATTTGACTGTGTGGATAATGACAAGTTGTGGCTAACCTTGAGGAGAATGGGAATCCCAGACCACTGATTGTGCTTATATGAAACCTATACTTGGACCAGGAAGCAGTCCTCAGAATAGAGCAGGGAAACACTGCACGGTTTAAAATCAGCAAAGGAGGGCATTAGGAATGCATCCTGCCTCCATACCTTTTCAATCTATATGCAGAACAGATAATTCGAGAAGTCGGGCTTTATAAGGAGGAATGTGGCATCAGTATTGGAGGAAGACTCATAAACAACCTATGCAGATGACAAAACCTGCTTACTGAAATTGAGGAGAACCTGAAATGCTTGCTGTAGAAGGTTGACTATTGCCTTAAATATGGATTGAAGCTCAACATCAAGAAGACAAAGA
This sequence comes from Elephantulus edwardii, assembly GCF_000299155.1. Classification (NCBI taxonomy): domain Eukaryota; kingdom Metazoa; phylum Chordata; class Mammalia; order Macroscelidea; family Macroscelididae; genus Elephantulus; species Elephantulus edwardii. Next base: position 6,584,292 of record NW_006399813.1, read on the forward strand.
TTCTTACCACTGGGCCAATTGGCACCATGATGATAGATGATGAAGAGATTGACAGTGTTAACAATTACAGCTTGCTCAGCTCCATAATCAACACTTGGCACCAGCAGTTCAGGAAATCAAAAGACAAAGTGCACTGGGAAAATCTGCTGTCAGGGACCTCTCCAGAGTACTGAAAAGCAGTCCAGAGACCAAGGTGTGCCTAATACAGGCCATGGTCTTTGCAATTACTTGCTATGCTTCAGAGAGTTGGACAAAGACTAAAGATGACAAGAAGAATCAGTATCTTCAAATTGCGGTGCTACAGAAGAGTCTTGAATATACCATCGACCACCAAGAAAACAAATAGGTCTGTCTTGGAGAGGGTGAAACCAAATTTCTCCTTGGAGGCTAGAATTTTGAAGCTCCATCTCATAGACTTTGGGCACATGGCCAGGAGAGAGACTGATCCTTGGAGAAGGACATCATGGTCAGAAAAGTGGAAGGACAGTGCAGGAGAGGAAGACCCCAGATGAAATGGATTGATATAGTAACTGGGACAATGGGGATTGGTGTGTTGGAATCATTGAGACTGGCTCAGGACAGGACAGTCTTCAGAGGTGCTACGGGTCTCAGGTGACTCAATGGCACATAACAACAACAACAACAACAACAATGTTGTTAACATCTTATCAGAAGTACTGCTCTCCAGGTGAGTTTCTGTATATCGGTTTAGAAGCCCTCTTCCCGCTCATGAGGTACCAACCTCAAATTTAAATTAGCATGCATTGCCTGGCAGTGTAAACCACATTTTCCATATCAAGGGATTCAGATGTCTTCTCTGGTTTAGTAGAGCAAGCCTGAACATAGCGAGCGCCTCAGTCTTTAACCTTCTGCGAAGCCTCCATTCTTAAACCTAACCTTTCATCTCAGAGTTTCAGCTTTGATGCTTCCCACTTCCTTCCGATGGTTACTTTAACTACATGAGTCAGGTCTTACTGAAAAACTGACCACAGTCAGCCAGCTCCTGCCCTCCTCAGACCTGAACAGAGGGTAAGGGAGTGTTTACTCAGCCCATTCTTTCCCTTCTCTCCTCCAAGTCACAGGGCTTTGATTAGGGCTGCCCCAAGCCATCATGCTCCTCCCAGCCCACCACAGCCAGAAGCCAACCTCACATATGTCTCATGGCTCAAGGAGGGGACAGAAAAGACAGCAGCAACTTGAGTCTCTGGTTGATCAGTCAAGTCATCTAACTTGATCATTTCCCAGCCTGTAGTGTCTAACCCTGCTGCCTCTGGCCTCAGATCAAAAGGATTTGTAAATGTGTTTAGTTGTGAATACCAGAAACACCCAACTTCTGTGTACTGGGACCACTTCATAAGATTGGAAGCTATGTTAACAAGTTATCTTACTTAATCTTAAGAATAAGCTTGTGAGTTTAAAAATAAGCCACAGTAGCATCTATCTCTGGATCTTTGAAGTCTGAAGAATCAAAAAGTGTACTATAAGCCTCCCCTTGCCTATTTTCTAACTTTGATGTATATAGGAGGACCCATTAAAAACCTACAATATGTAGATGATGAATCTTTGCTCCAGAAAGGTGAAGAAGACTTGAAGGACTTACTTATGAAGAGCACTGATTCTAGTCTTCAATATGGATTACACCTCAATGTCAAGGACACAAGAGTGCTCACATCAGGACCAGAAAGCACCATCATGATGAAATGAGAGAAAGATTGAAGTTGTCAAGTATTTTATTTTACTTGGATCCATAGCCAATGGGAAAAGTAAAGAAATCAAATGAAATATTGCTTTGGGCAGATCTGTGGCAAAAGAGCTCTTTAAAGTGTTAAAAGCAAGGATTTATACCTGGAGGAATAAGGTATGTTTGACTCAAGGCAAGACATTTTCAATTGCTTCATATGCATGTGAACACTGGCCAATAAATACAGAAGAATGAAGAGTTGGCTCCTTTGAGTTGTGGTATTGGCAAAGAATACTGAATACATTGTGACTGACAGAAGAACAAATACGTCTGTCATGGTAGTATAGCCAGACTGTTCCTTAGAAGAGCGAATGGCAAGACTTAACCTTATGTACATTGGTTATGTTACCGTGAAGAACATCATTATTGGTAGAGGGCTATCAAAAAAGAGAAAGTCCCTCAATGAGGTGGATCGACCCAGCATCAATGGGTTCAAACATGGCTATGATTGTGAGGATGCCACAAGGACCAGATAGAGTATTTTATTCTATTGTACTGAGGATTGCTCTCAATTGAAACTGACTCCATGACATCAACACAACCGCAAACTATTTAGTCTTGAAGATCAAATAAAATGAACCTGTCTCTCCTTAACAACATAAGAAGGGGTCTATGGGGCGACTAAGGAGGTTTTTGCTATTGGCTTTTGATGGTGGGATGAATTATCCTCCTGCGAGAAGGGGGGTAACTGACATCCTCCCTCTGGAAAGCAGAATTTATTTACCTTCTAATCCTATGAACCTGGAGAGAGGATGAAAGGCACCCAAGCGTCACGAACTCTCCTTCATAGGGTCGCTATGAGTTGCCTGTGACTCGAAGGCGCTTAACAACAACAACAACAACAACATTCTACCTTAGAAGCATTGAGGGAGAAGTTTACTCAGAGAGAAGTCATTAAACACCATGATATTCTTTTAATAAGATTCATTTATTTATTCAAAACCATAATCTGTTTTAAAGACAGACAAACAATGTGACATTCCCAGAGGAATTGAAATGTATCATAAATGAGTTCTATTAGAACCAATTTTAGGTTGTCATAAATAACTAGCCGACCATAGCTTTTAAGAACAAAGTGATTGGGGAATGAGGTTAGGAGAGTTCCTGTAAAGTTAACCATCAAAGAGACTGCCTGGTTTCCCTTCCTAAGGGTCTCTGTAAAGCTCTTAGAGTCTAGGGCCCAGGAAAGAGAAATAATAGGAGGGGGGCGGGGGGCGGGTCAGGACAAAGAATTCAGTAACTGTAAAGTGTGGTCATATTAAGACAGAAAGCTTCAGGTGGCTCCCCTCAAAATATTTTTCTTCTTCTTCTTATATAACTTACAATTTCTTTTGAAAAACTCAAATATCATAGGTTTTACCCTATGGAAACAGCTTACAATACAGGTGAAAAAATAATAAATATTTAAAAAAAGATAATAGTGGGCTTCTTTCTAAATAGTTCACACTGAGTTTAAGGAAATAAATAGAACTGGGAGTTGAGGTATCTCACTCAGAAACTCAAACTCATTGAGCTGGAGCCCACTCTTAGTTGACCTTCCGGGGGCTTTTGGGGTGCTGTCCTTGCACGGGAGGAGACTGCCCATCTTAGTCCTGCAGAGCTGCTGGTGAATCTGTCCTGTCACAGGTGAAGGCCACTTTTAGGCTGGCAGTGCAACTCCCTACAGACTATGCCGCCAAAACTCCCCAATAAATATTCTAATAATAAATAAATATTCAAAGAGAGAGGTACAGCAGAATTTTCCAGAGATCTGGCTTAGTTCCCCCAGAATCCTGACATCATTTGAGAGGCCTTCCATTCATATCCTAGAGTCGAGTAAAAGTCTGGTAGAGTCATCATCTTTGATTTCTTTTTCGTAGGGTGTTCTAGCTGTCCTTCTTCATTGTCATGTAGGCTTCTATGTAGTTGATGAAGATGTCAAACTCACTCATGGCCTTGTAGACACCTTTCTTTTGGAGCTGTATAAGGAGGAGAGAAATGCTTGGTTAGATCTCAGCTGAGTAAGTGTGGATTCACAGTCCATTGAAGGAAGCACGGCCCTGGTGCAGAGAAGCTGCACTTGCTTCCTGGTGTGGGGAAGTGAAGGGACAGCCCGGGAATCCGAGGCTCTGGGAAGGACGACATCGACTTTTGTCTTCTCCAGGTCTGAGGAGTGACCAACATGTGGCAAGAGGAAGATTTGCTTCCTAAAGCACTGTCTTTAAAATGGTGCCTTTTCAACAGCTTTAAAGGTCAGGGGTTCACATGATGCTTAGTCAGAATGTGATGAATAGACATTAGAGGAAGCAGGGGGAAAGTAAGACGATGAGAGAGGTGGAGAAGGGAGCAAAGAATGGTGCACTTTTCCATGCCTATTCTCCGTGAGCCAGCCCTGCCCGGCCTGGCCCTGCTCCTCAGGTCTACCCCTGACGGTCTCTGTTGTTGGAACCTCACTATCAAGGAAGGCAGAGGTCACACAGATTCGAGGGAGTAAGACTGAAAAGATTCAGGGACTCCTGTAAGTGTGAAGCCCCTTTTCCTTCGGAAGCTGATGCCCCTACAGACCTCCAGCAGGAATGGGGGCAGATGGAAAGTGAGCAGTGGGCCGGTTCCAGACAACTGAGAACCCTGCTTCCTGCTCTGAATTTTGGGGAGCCCAGGCTGAACCCCAGATGTGTATGTACGTGCGTATTCACGTGTCAGCTTTCTGCACGTGTGGGTTCAGCCTCAATTCCCAACAAGGGACTTTCTGTTTCCTTTGTCACTCTCCCCGCCACCACTGGCTGTGTTTGCAGGTTGACTGGCTGGCCCAGCCAGCAGGATTGTGAAGGCGTGGAGCAGTCATTTAGAAACCCCCAAAGACACTTCACAGAAAACAAATAGAACCCAGATGGCAGCTCCTCACTGCCTGAGGAGGTCACACCATGTACTGGGTTCCCACACTCGCTCTGAGTGAAGAATAGGGGGACTGCTTAGCACCTGTCACCCCACAAACACCCCACTCCTGGGAGTGGACAGAGGCTGTGCTCCTGAGCCCTCTTGGCCCCTATTTGTGCTCACCTTAGTAAAGGTGCTCTTCACCTGCTCCACGGCTTGGCTCGTATTTTCACAGGGGAGAAATCGATGCTGTAAGAAGAAACAGTGTAAATCCCTGACTCCCGGCTCCTGTGGACATATTTGGGGACAAGCTTCAGCTCACGTCCATTCCCTGGGAAACCTTGGCCCAATCTTAACCTTATCCAGCACACAGAGAAGAACCCCAGCCGAGGAGGATGACCTGCATCTCTCTAGGGGTCACCCTAAAATGTTTTGCAAAGCTTAGGGCTTCCTCCCCAGAGTGACTTGGTGTCTCTTGGAGTGCTGAGCTAGATTCTGTCAGCATGTCCTTGTCCTGCCTCTCTGTTCTGTTGCTTTCCTCCAGACTCAGCCACTGAGGACTCTAAATCCTCAAGGAATGGAGACTGTGGTCAATGGCTATACTGACCAAGTCCTTTGCACAATCTTGTCCTGCAAATAGGGTTTAACGGGTGTGTCAGTATCATCCAGGGACAGACAGCAAAGAAAACCAGTGGAGTTTCCCAGTCATTTCAGTTGGGGATATAAATTGGCTGGGAAGATTAATCTCTGGCAATCAGACCTGGGGGTAAATATACTTTAGGCTTTTCTAAAATGTCCAGGACAGTCCAGCACCTGGCTCTGCCTGGAGCTTGGGTCCTAAAAGGCTGAAGAAAAGAACAGTGTGGAATTGGCTCTGTCCCTTCTGTCCCCCTTATGCCAGGCCCCAGAGCTACGTTCAAGGGTGCATGGCTGGAGCCCTGGGCCCCTTTCACGAGAGAGAGGAGACTAGTTAATAACCCACAAATGAGTCACAAAATAACAGGAAAGCTGTTTGCAAATCTTCACATGTAAATGCCACCCCCACCCCCTGCTCAGAGAGAAATGAGCAAGAGATCTGACTTTAGGTGCCTTGCTGAATTGTGTGCCTGCTGCATGTTGATGTGTCTCTGGGGTGGTTCTGTTGCTCCCTAGAAGACCCATTCTTGGGGGAAGGAGGAGGGTGGCCCGCAGAGAAAGAAATGAACTTCTACTTACACAGCGCCGCAGCCTCAGCCGGAGGGCCTTCAGCTTATCCCCCAAGGAGTTCACATGCTCCTTGATGTCTGGGCCCTCATTCTCTGCCTGCGGCATCACCATCTCCAGGTAAAATTTGATCATCTCTGACAAGGCTTGGCAACCCAGGTAACCCTAAGGGCAGGAGCCAGAGGAGAGGGTTGGTAAGTGGGACGAATTGCTGCTGTGGCTTGAGAGGACAGCTCTGTCCCCAGGGATGGTCCTTGGCCAGCTGGTTCCCCCTTCCCCCCTCCCCCTCGCCCCCAACAGCACTGAGCCCTTTGCAACCCTCCAGTTGCCGCCGCCCGAATGCTGAGTTAAGATCTTCCCACTTCTCCTTTTCAAGGCAAAGGAAGCACGCCCAGCTCCCCAGTCACAAAGCAGAGTCTCCCTTCCCTTAATCGCTCTGTGCCAGCCCACTCGCTCCTGCTCTCACCTTAAAGTCTTCCAGCAAGGACCCATTTAACAGCATGTTAGTCAGCTGATCCTTCGTTTGCTGCAAGAAGAACAAAGGCAGAGTGAGCCCGCAGTTTGGGGAAATACCTGAAGTTGGTGTCTTTCTCATCTTATTCATTTATAGAGTTTGATATTTTTAAGTAATGCAGCTTTCAAAAACTGAAAGGAGAACCTTGAACAGAATTTCTGGAGGAGAGTGGCTATAATTTGGACACGATATATAAGTGGGTTTGGTCCCCCCCCCCCTTCTGAACCATTATTGAAGGCAAGTGCACTGCTGGCCTTCTTTCTGCAGTTGTGATTAAACATTAAAAGGCATCTGAGCTAACTCGTTAATGCCTTGCACCCCTCCCTCAAGTCCTGCACCTTACTGCTCTGTCCTCTTCCTGTGAATATCCAGTGAAGGCTCTGAAAGGACTCTGGAAGAAGCTCCTGCTAATGCAATTTTTTTTCCTGTGCAGAAGCTTCCCCAAACCTTGGAAGGTATTTGTCCTTCTAAGAAGAGACATTTGTGTTTTCTCACCACCAGGTACAGGGAACATCCTCTCCAATTAGACCCTTCTGGAGAGCTCTCAGTCGATGGTCTGAGAGCTGGTGGCGTTTTAGCAGAAGTTTCTGCAGCCAGTGCGTTTACAAGTAAGGCAATTTCACCTACACACTTGGCATATCATCTAGGCTTAGCAGAATTCACTGAATCTATGGCCTCCTCTCTAATTCCCTTAAGAATTTTAATTTGGGGAGCGTGCATGTAGCATCATAGAGGTTAACATATTTCACTGCTAACAAATATGTTGGTTGTTTGAAGTCCGTGAGAGAAAAGCAGTCTGTGGGAAGTTCTACTCTATGCTACAAGGTCAGCTTGATGGCAGTGGGGTTGGGAGCTTCCGGGAATGGGGTAAAGAAGGAGGAGGGCTCTTCCAGGGGAATGTCTAGCTCAGGCAGCCTCAAGAAGAACAGACAGGAGGGAATCATACTCACAAAGAAAGTCTTCACCCTGTCGAAGGCTTCACGGAGCTCCCGGAGCATGTGGGGTAGGTTGTCTGGTAGGTAGGTGCAGCTGTTCTGAGACCCGGCACCCTGGACCTGGCTGGCTCCCACCGTGGCCAGGAAGACCAGGCAGCATAGCAGTGCTGAGCGGGGCATGGTGGAGCTCTGCCTCTTTCCTCGAGTCTGCCTTGTGGTTTGGGTCTGTAAGAGCAAGCCCCTAGTGTGCAGACCTTCACCTCAGGTCCCCCTTTTATACGTAGAGTGTATGGGGCCTCCCATTCATAAAAAGCCACAGTCATAGATTTCCTGGCAAAGGGTTTTTTTTTGTGTGTGTGTGTGTGTGTTTTTTGTAATGATAACTCCTCCCAATTTTTTGCATTGTTTGACTTTCTTACTCTTAAAATGCTTAATTTTTGCCTTGTAAGCAAAAAGTTTGGTTTAGTATGAACTTCTGCATATGACTATTTTTGGATAACCTTCTCTCTCACTCTCTCTCTTTAAATAATTTTGCAGCTTCTCCTAATTACTTAAAAAAACCACCATACCAGTTGACTTCTTGGTGGAACAGCTGTGTGATGCAGACACCCATAGCTGTGACTTCATCAGCATTCATAGTGACATGGGCAAAGGAGCTACTCCAAATACACAGATTGAGAAATCCCTGGGCGTCCCTGTCCCATTCAGACCTGGTTTGGGTTTGATATCCAAGACTTCTCCTTTTTGCCTTGACAGGCCGTCTCAGCTCTCTAGGCCTCAAAGCCTCCAAATAAAATGATAGAATGAGTCAAGTATCCACAAAGCTCTCTTCTTCCTCTCTCCCTGAATATGTTTCTGACCTGTCCATGAAGAGGGTGCTCCTGATGTGCTCTAGGCTCTTTCCTTGGCCTAAGAGTCACATGGAGTCTCTCACGTCTGCCTCTCCACCCTCCCTCCAGTGGTCCTTCTCATTGCTCCTTACTCGGGGGAAGTTAATTGTAGAGAAGAACTCTTCCTGAAAGTTGTAACATGCCAGGCAGAGAGCCCTTTTCCTTACCCTACTTATCTCTATGTTATAGATAAGGAATTTGTGACAGAGATGCTAAAAGCTCTGCCCTAGAGCACATGGGTGTGAAGTGAGCGCAGCAGAATTTTAACCCAGATTTGCCTGGTGCCAACCCCAGGCTCCTCACCCTGCTCTACATGGCCCCCAGTGTGTGAAGTGAAGAGTCTGGCATAATCGTCTTCAGAGTGTCTTGTGGAGGCTCCACCAGCAGGTCCATGGGGAAAAGATGGGCAAATCTCCTCCCCAGGAAATTACTGCCTTTTTCCTAAACTCCACTAGGAGAGTCAGCTGTGAGCTGATTCTGACTCAATGGTAACATGTCTGAGTTTGAGAGTGGTGCAGTTAAAGTGCTCTGCTAACTCAAAGGTTGGAAGTTTGAGTCCACCCAGAGATAACCTTGAAAGAAAGGCCTGCTGACATAATTTTAAAAAAATCAGCCTCAGAAAACCCTATGGGAGCACCCATCCACCCCAGCCCATGTTGGATCACCTAAAGTTGGAGTTGACTTGATGGCAACCAGCTTTTCAGAGTTTCTTTTATTTATGTGATTCTGTGGCTAGAGGCTTAAGTTTCAAAGAGGGAGAGGAATAAGTAGAAGGCAAGGGAGTAGTGGTAACTGGTCCCTTTCTCTCTTGTCTATCCTCTCTCGTTCTTCCCAAAGAAGTCTCAGATGTTTTATCTTGGGTGTGTGTCCTGTGTCTGCTTTTCATCTGACCCAAGGGGACAACACTGTCTACCCTCCATCCTTCCAGGCACCTTTATATGAGATGTCATTTTTCAAAGTAATAAGTGAGCTCAGATGTAGGCTGTCTCTAGTGTTAACCAGATTTTGTAGCCCATCAGAACATCAGTCCTTGACAAAGAGGCTGGCTCCTCACAAGATGTGCTCTGGGCTGCCTTCCCTAGCCTGAGTAGTTCCTTAAGTATGTCTTGTACAGGAATGTCACCAGTTTCTGTCTGAAAAGAAAGACACACCAGAGCCCAGGCCATTCTAGTGAGCAGGAGTGAGGCTTGAGAAGGCCCAGGTCTATCTCTGAATATTACCAGCAGTGGGGACTTGTGGGTAAGGCTCAGGGAATTGTGGTCTCTATTTCCAACCCCTTCAAGATTGTCAACCTAAGGATTATGAAAGGGAAAAGAGCCTTCTAGAAACAGAAATGGAAGTGACTCAAAATTGTTGTTGCTGGAGCATTGACAGTGTGTGTTTGGCTCCTCCCTCTTCTCTTCCCACTTTGGCCTTGAGGGCTGATCCTCTCTCTGGGCTGCATATTCCCAGCACAGCTTCTGCACAGCAGATTCATCAGCCAGAGGGACGCTTTCCATTGTGTCCTGAGATTAGGTCAACAAACTAAATCTACAAACTGGTGTCAAATAAATCCTCCCCAAAAGAGCTGTGTGCTCCCTGAAGCAGAATACTGTTACATTATTCTTTGTGTACAGGCTCTTCACTATGAAAAGTGTAAAATAAATAGTCTCACTTTTATGTTGGCATAGACATATGCAGAGTGTGTTGTGAGGCTGGACTGAGGCTGTTGCGATGTAAAGGAAGCTGGTATCGGCCCCAGTTGGCAGTGCAAACCCACTAGCCGCTCGCTCCGTGGTAGTAAAGTAAGGTAGTCTGTTCCCACTTAACAATTGTCACTGAGTCAGCACCAATTAATTGAAAACCAATTTGTATAGTACTGTACTTATTTGGCTTTCATGATTTTTTTTTTAATAAATAGCCAGGCCTTTGTTCTGAGGTACCTCTGGGAAGACTTGAACTTCCAATCTGGTAATTAGTGGCTGCATAAGTTCAGTTTGTCTATATTTACATACAGACCTCTGGTAGTATAGGCTGTAGGGAGTTGTGCTTCTAATCTCTGGTGCTTCAAATCAATCAGTCGTTCTTTGGGAGAAAGATGGGCAATATCCTCTTGTGTAATTTATTGCCTTGAAAACCTGTTAAAGGGTCAGCTATAAGTTGGTTTCAACTTGATGGCACATAATGACAACAGCAACACATCTCACTCAGTCACTGCTCTGCAGTTGGAACCATCTCTCTACCTCAGAGCAGCTGACAGATTTGAACCTCATGCCCTTGGGTTGGCAGTGCAATATATTCCATAATCCACTCAGTAAGGATTAGAGTTAAGATCTGGCTTCTTTACTGGTTTTGACATGTGCAGTTTATTATCTTAAACCATATGTTGAACAGTTAATTCTTTCCCCAGTGATTTGAAATTATTTTCCACTCATTTCTCAAAATTTCAGAACCTAGATAGGCAAGTTTCCTTGTTTAACAATGAAGATAACAACATCTTCCTGGTCTATAGGTCTCATGGTATCGATGTCAAGCTGATACCAGAGGATAGATATACACTGTTCTGGAAAAGTTATGACCTGTGTATTTACCTTGAAACAACAATTGTTTTCCTCTCTCAAGGCTATCAAAATAATTTTTCATCTGAAGTCACTAGGATTCACTGGGGCAAGTCCCAACCCCATAGGCCACATGTGTGACATAAATGCCAACAATCACAAGTTAGGAGGGCTGAAGCCTGTTTTTAGTAGAAAAGCCTGTTCCTATGAATGGGTGGAATGACATTCTGGCACCAAGGAGACTCGTTGGATTGTGAGCTCCTTGAGCACAAGAGGTCTGAGTCCAGTTTTTCTTGGCATTCTCCAATGTCAAGTGCATGAAACCTATTGAAGACTATTTAATTGATTCCAAGTTCTGGCGACCCCTGTGTTTACGAGTTCACTTGTATTCCTTCGAGTTTTCGGTAACTGTGACTTTTCAGAAGTAAATTACCAACCAGTGTTTCTAAGAAATCTCTGGGTGGACTTAAGTTAGCAGCTGCAGACTTTTATGTAACCAGGGACTCCTGCCAGGTGTCCGGGAAGTGTTTATTGAACTGAATCTAAGCACGTTTTCCAGTGAGATTCACTAGCAATGATGAGGAATGTTGCGGGAGAGGAAATACTTCTCCTCTTCCACGGCTGCTCCAAAATCCGATTTCTGTATTTAGGTATAAATGGCAAAACAAGACTAAAAACTCACTAAAAACAGGGTGTGTGTGTGTTCTAGTGACCTAGTAGATTGGGAATTGCGCGGCTAAGCCCAAGGTTGGCAACCTTCCTGGTTCTATGGGAGAAGGATCGGTAATCTCTACCCCTGAGTTCTGCAGGCTCAAACCTGCTAGAGGGTCAGCTGTCAGTCGATTCCTTAAAAAAATTAATAGGATTTTATTTTATTAGAGATACCTTACACAGTCCAGAGGCATGCATTTCCAAGCTAGGGCTGCACTCACATACTATCCAGGACCCACTTTCTCTCCCTTCCTGCTTTCCTTTCATTCCAAGATGTCAGCAAGAAAGGCGATAGGGAAATGCCAAAAACCCTGAAAGTACCTAAGGGCTGGTGGTCTTTCTATAATCTTTCGGGGCAAGGGCACCACTGGCCAACAATCCTGAGCCGCGGAAAGGTCTTGGCAAAAGTAACCGCATGTGCGCGCGTGCGCACACGTATGTGCGTACTTGCGTGCACAAGTTTGGGAGAGCATGCTGCTTGGGTCACCCCAGAGACAGGCTCATGTGCAGGGTTCATTGCCCAGTTGACCTAGTGCTCAGCCAAGTAGCATTCCCTTTGGGGTTTCTGCTCGGTGTTTTTCAAGAATTTTGCAATTTGGACTCAAGAATGTGGAACAGGCCCAGAGCTCTGTGGACTGCAGGGAGCTGCAGAGGGAAGACTGCAGGACTCCAGTGTCAGCCAATCAGCTGACCTGACCCGCATCAAGATTGCCAGCAGGGAGGAGGCAGGTCAGTAATGCCGAGAGAAGGTGAGGTCATACCTAACTGGGGCAAGGTGGACCTTGCTGTCCCAAAGGGTGGCTAGGTGCCTTTGGGGCTCAGCTCCTCCTGCCTATTATTCTAGCTGATAATAGGAGTTTCATTTCTTCTTATCCAGGACATTTAGTGTGTAAAGTATTTCTAGTATTCCCTTGAATAACCTTCCCTAGCTCCAGGACAGAGACTTATTCAGTGTCTTTGCTGTAAGAATCGGGGTCAAGAGCACAGTACGTACGCTCACACGCACAAGTGTGGTCGTGGGGCCCCGGGAACAGGGAGTTCTGCAGGCGTTGCGCACCTCCGGGCTTCTGGGACTTGGGTCTTGTGGCTTATCCATTTCAGAATAAAGGAGTGGGGAGTTCAGGGGACAAGAAGTTTACAAGGAGCCCACATGGAGGGAACCCCAACCAGATCAGGCCAGAGTTATGCAAACCAGATTGGGTGCCCTTCGGAGGAGCGAGACGCAGCAAACCACAGCCGGAAGGGCTGATCTTAGGAAAGTCAGGGTGGAATTCCCCTTTGTGCAATTGTGGGGCCAAATCAGGCAGTTTGGATTTTCCTTAGGACATAGACACTACTCTGTAACTTCTTCAATGAGGACTTTAGTTTAACAGGGTTACAGGTGTTGGTGCCCTTTGCCGCCCAATTTGCGGCTGTATCTGCTCCATGTGACAGGGCTGATTTAGTGATGGGTTTCTAGGTCTGGGGTCAGAATAGACTCCTTCAGCTCCAGAACTGCCTTGCTGATAGGATTTCATTTTCTTAAATCCCCTGTGAAAGGGGGACGTCTTAAACCCAACGTCTAGGAGCAGGACTGGTCTGGAGGAAGGCAGGCGATCCATATATTTACACAGGGTCTCAAGCTTACAAGGATCCAATTCTTGCTCTGCTGGCCCTGTCTTTGAAATTCTTCTGCATTTTTATTTTGCACTGGGCCCTGAACGGTCTGTAGTGGGTCCCATGTCTGAGACAGAGCTCACTGTTTTCGATCCTGAGCCTCATCTTCATCCAGTGTTCCTCAACTGAGTGAACGATGCCAACGTCTAACCATCATACAAGATAGAACCCTAGGAATAGCTTGTTGACTTCTCTTGCTCCCTTGCAACCACACGCCAGATTTTTTAACAGCCTCTGTAGGTTTTCCTCAAACATCTCCTGTTTCTCCTTTTCCACCACCATTAGCAGTGATTGGTTCAGGCGACCATTCTCATCTAGCCTCCAAAATAAATGCCCAGGTGATACTCTGTATCCATTCTCCATACTCATCTCCACATTGTAGAAAGGGTGATTATTTGCAAACACTAATCTGTTTGTGATTCTTCCTCGGCTTAGAGCCTTCAATGACTTCTTGCCTTTCTCTCTTATTTTGATAAAATAAGGATCTGTATTTTTAGTGCCGGAGCTCTCCATGGTGTAGTCTAGAGAGTTATGCTGCTAACACAAAGGTTGCACATCTCCTGCTGTTTAAATCCTCCACTGGAAAAAGATGGGCATTCTTCTCCCCTTTGATTTATATTTATAGCCTTGGAAACCCGGTGGAGGGTGTCTGTGAGTTACAACTGTCTCAGTGGCAGTGAGTTTAATTCTTAATGCCACTTCCAAGTCCCTTTATTGTCTCAGACATGCCTGTTTCCTCAGCCTCAACCCTCAAGGGCTCTTTATTTCCCTCATACCCAAGTCTTGCTTTCTGTTTTGTTTTTTTTTTTCAAGTGGGCAGTACCTTCTCTTCCACAGGGTCTTTACCCTTGTGGCTCTCCCTCTCCTTGACTGATCATCCTTCTCTCTTCCTCTTATAGTTGTTACTTCCCAGAAGACTTCTTTCTGATTCCCTAGTCTTGGCTAAGGCCTCCTGAATATTCTCTTGAGTATTCCTTCTCAGAACATTTGACTCTTTTGTAGAAGTTATGTTGATTTGTAATTATACATTTGGCTTGTGGATCATGTGATTGATAGTCTCTCCCCCCCACCTCCCATTAGATTGTAAATTCCAGAAAGACAGGACACATACTTGTTTGTGTTCGTCATTGTTCTTCTGGAACTTAGCACAGTTGGGAGCTCATCCAGAGTTCTCACTAAGTACGCATTAACTGACCAAATGATGAGCATTTTCTTCCCAAACTCTTTGTTGTTGTAACTGATTACATGTCTATTTTCCATCCCCAAGAAGAGGACAAATTCACTTGAGACCACTCCTCATAAACTTTATGCCTGTTCCCGTTTAGCTTTTCTGATTTAATATTTTTTCATTAGTTTGCTAACAAATATCGCTTCTTCCAGGCATCTGTTAACCTTTGATCATGGACAGGTTAAGAATGCCTCGTGTCAGAGGGTATCAGAAGAGAAGGACTTTGGGCATGATCAACCTCTCATTTTACAAATGGGTAAACTGAGGCCTTGGGAAGGTCCACATTTTCCTGGACAAAGATTAAATCTCAACCCAATTCTCTCTGCATTCTTAAACAAGTCCCTAATTCTTTGATTCAGATGAGTTTTAAACCACTCCAGATTCTCTGAACCTGCTTGGGGCAATTATCTTAGATGTTTCTGGTATGTGGACTGGAGGTGGTGAGGAGAAGTTGAAAGACTAAATATGAATTTCCATCAGTTGAGCAATTACATACCTGCTAGGCACTCACTGTGTGCTTATCACTATGTGAAGGTTTCTTAGTTTTATCTTAGGGAAATATCTCAAGTCTTGGGATATTTTCAAAAAGAAATGCATTTCTGTTGTATTTTATCTCTGAGGTAAAATGAAATAATTTCTGCAAATGTGTGGAAAATTAGTTTGGCATGCCTTATCATATTAGTTCCCTTAAGAGTTAGTCCCTTCTGCTTCAAGAGACCTTATTCAAGAGAGTTGAGTACCTCCCTTTCTTTTGCCCATTCTGATTCAGCTCCAGAATGTGCCCTTGGCTGTAAATTCTCATCCACCCTCACGGACTTTTACTGTGAAAGGCAGGTTGTGTATTCATCTGCATGAGATACCAGGAATCTGATGCTCTTCCCATGTAGACCACATGACCCTTCTGTAATCACGGTGAACGTGAGCAAACCTAGTGTCAGAAACTTTTAGGGGAGGGAGTTGATGTGTGTAATTTTGTCCAGAACAGTACTTATCACTTACCTTGGACTTATCAGGAAGGATCTTTTGTTCTATCAAATAGAGGGTCAGGGAGACTCTGAGCAAGATGGATTGACACAGAGATTGGACAGTGGGCTTAAGCACAGCAGCATCAGACAGGATGCCGCAGGACCGCACAGCATTCCTTTCTGTTGTACATGGGGTTCCAGCGAGCCAGAACTGATTCTATGACAGCTAATAACAACTTGAACATCCTTGTGAATACTTATTAGCTGCTACTGAGTTAGTCCCAGCTCTTGATATATTAGGTTTTCATTGACTGATGTTAAGAAGTTAATCACCAGGACTTTCTTCCTGTTGTTTTGATCTGGAAGGCTTCCTAAAGCCTTTTCAACATCATAGCAACCCAAGTGTCTACTGATAGCAGTTGGTAGATATGCCTGGAACCTGGGTCTCCTGTGTGGGGAACGAGAATTCTACCTCTGAACCACTAAACCTCATGTAGTGTAGTACTTGGTGTTCTTAAATCAGCAGTGTTCAAACTGTTTTGACTCAGGATGCCTTTACATTTTAAAAAATGATTGAGAACCCCAAAGAGTTTCTATGTGGAATCTATTAGTATTTACCATCTTAGAAATGAAGCCTGAGAAAAGGAAAGAGTATCTGTCTAATATAATGTTTTATAGTATTAATAATAAAATACATAAACATAAATACATATTAACAAAGATCTTTTTTTAAAATGAGAACATCTTTTGCTTTCTAAATTAGTAAGAAGGGTGGCACTGTGTATGTAACATTTTTTTTCAAATCTGTCTTAGTGGAACAAACAGAATTCTCTCACCTGCTCCTATATCTCTGAACTGTTAAGACAGACTTTGGAATGTTGGAAGAAGATACAGCATCACATGGATATGCAACTGGGAAAGGGAGGACCAACTTCTACCTTATAAACTGGAGCCAGAAACCGTTGGGAAGATGCAGAAAGCACAGTGTGGGATAGGAATTTTTTCAGAAGCGAAGAGTGGATAGGAACTTCTACCTTAGGTGTGTTAAATTCCACCCCCCTCCCAACCCCATTTAATGGAACTTGGCCTTGGATAAATTTATTTTGAGAGTTTTTTTCCCCCTACCCTTTCACTGTTCTCTCTCTCTCTCTCTCTCTCTCTCTCACACACACACACACACACATTCTTGTTTACACAACAGTTTTAATGTATATGTACTTAAATAAACTTTTTTTTTAACTTGAGTGTTCTTTTTTCTGTATGCCTTGCCTTTTGTCTTATGGATGACGCGTTGTGTTCCAGGGATCCTATTCAGACTCAGGGCAAGCTTGAGTCTGAATTTTCTAAATTGTAGTCTGTCTAGGAATAGATCACCACGCCTTTCAGCTCACAGAGCCACTGGTGAGCACGAACTTCTGACCTTTTGATTGGCAAGCAAGTACTTTAACTATTGATCCACCTATATGAGAACTTGAGTGGTCAGCTGCCATTTTAAAGTATCTGTTCAAAAAATTTCCTCTGGCTTTTTTCTATTATCGGTATGAACCCCGGACATGTCTTCAGGGAAGTACTTTGCCTAGTGACCAGGAAACCAGTGTCCTAGTGTCTTAGTGCTGTTCACCCATCAATCAACCAAATAAGACATGTTTCTTTCTTTAGTCAGATTTTCTGGGTGAGGCTGAGTGGGAGTGGATCAGGCGACACGGGGATGTACCCGAAGGATCACCGGCACGGGCATCTGAGGGAGAGGCTGTCTGCTTTCGTCGTTGTTCAGAGTTTCCAAATAGCCTGTACGTCGGCTTCTGGTTGAGCAGCTCTCGTGAGCAGAGCACATGTCATGGAAGCTCAAGTGTCTGACACACAGTGTTTGTGGTTTCAAGTCAGAACACACGGGAGTTTTGGGGCTGATTCGCAGTGCCTTACCTATTACTGTAAAGAACTCTTTTTCCCTCCAGGGGCTTCGGGGGCCCAGGAGCGGCTCTGGGAGCAGAGTGTGGTCAGGGAGCCAGGGCTATTAGCAGACTCGCAGGCTTATTTTAGGACTCTGCTTGCCACTTCCACTTTATAGGTCCTCATGTCTCACTCTTTCTCTGTGTCTTTCTGCCCTTCAGTTCTGAGGAGCAATACCAAAACCCCCTACTTCTTCTTCTGCATTCTCAGTTTGTAGAACACCCTCAAAAAGAAAAAACGGACACTTCTCCTGTCTACCTAGCCAGGATTTACTCAACCACGTGAACACAGCTTGCATTCCCGTCTCCTCCCACCCCATGCAGAATGGTCAGAAACGGTAGGTAGGCTCTTGTTGAGCTCATTTAGAACTCTCTTGGTAACGCTGGAATCCTCCAAGGGATGAGGTTAAACATAGGGGTTCAAATTGAAGCTTGATACTCCTTCACATTCTTGGTTCCCATATAGACTAAGAGATTCACTGGAGGGTAAGTAGAAACAAAAACTTTCTGTTTCC
Organism: Elephantulus edwardii; assembly: GCF_000299155.1. Taxonomy (NCBI): domain Eukaryota; kingdom Metazoa; phylum Chordata; class Mammalia; order Macroscelidea; family Macroscelididae; genus Elephantulus; species Elephantulus edwardii. The sequence goes on from NW_006399813.1 coordinate 6,601,992, forward strand.
AGAGCAGGTTTATGGCCCTTTGAAGGCCTCTGATGTTTTTAAGTTTCTAACACAGTCCAAACTAAATGCCCCTTTAGAGTCAGTCAACTCACTATGTGTCAGCATAGAACGCTAATGCATAGAAGTTTCAGTGGCTGATTTTTCAAAGTAGATTGCCAGGCCTTCTGAGGTACTGAGGTCTGGGTAGACTCAGATCTCAACCTTTCAGGTAGGAGCTGAGTTGTATTAAACATTTGCCTCACTCCAGGGTCCCCCCTCTTAACTAAACTGTAAGAAAAATTTAAGGAAGTACAGCAAGGTTCTGCTAAAACTTTTTAATGATTGCACCAATGTTCTTCCAAATGTTATTTATTTAGAAAAATCCTATTCTGTATACCTTGGATTTTGGGTGATCTGAGACTGTTGCTAGTGGGCACCTTGCGGTTTGGGAGCCTCAAGGAGAAGGGTGGCTATAAATTGACCTCAGTTAGTCATTTCACGTTTTCCTAAAGCAGCAATTAAGGCCTGGGCACTGCAGCCTCTCTCTTGGGCCAGATTATATATATCACTGAATGCAGAGCCTGGACCTGCCTTTCCTTCGTTGTTAACCTGCGACCCTAGGTCCGAGTCTGCAATTGGAACCACAAATGTGCCCTCCCTTTGGACTGGCCTTTGCAGCAAAGCTTGGTGGTTATGCATGTGTATTCAGGGGGTTGTTGTTATTCTTAGGTATTGTCAACTACAACTCATGTGAAGACTCTGTGAACAGCAGATCTGAACCTTGCTGTCTCCTGAGTCATACTGACTTTTCAGTCTAGCTCTGCCACTTACCATCTGTGTGACCTTGGGCAGGCTCCCGATCTTCCCTGAGTTTCAGTATGCACAATTGGCCATGTTCATTGGCACCATAGCCTTGAATAAAAAGATGCTTAGGGACCTCCTGACACAGAGCAGGCAGAGAGTGCATCTGAGTTCTTATTTGATGTGGAGGTTGTCTTTGGAGTACTCATTTGCTGGAGCTGGATGCATCTCCTCTTGGACTTCAAATAGTAGAGACAGAGGTGTCCGTTCCATGACAGAAAGAACTCCGGCCCAGGTCTTTAGGAGAGCCAGCGTCCAGCCTTGGACCTGCCACTGTGGCACCCAGCACACGTTCTTTGCATAATCTTAAACCTTGTTTTCAGTATGTCAAAATGGGAAGCATGGGAGAGGGGAGGGAGTGATTCCAAATTTGACAACGTAGGGTTTTGTGACGCCTCTATCCTGCCCCACAACTCCTCTGTCTACCCTGCTTGTAGGAGCCCATTGCCATGAGTGACCCTCAAATGCAATTTCAGTCTCCACCCAAACCCACCTAAGTGAACGTGTGGCCTGAGCTCTCACAGCCTTTTCCAGTTCGTGGCCTCCCCTCAGCCCTGGAAGCACCATTCTGTAAGAGAAAAAACCCTTTTCCTCAAGCAGCTCTTGCGTGTGTTCACCTGTATTTCCTTTTCGCAATCCTGGCCCCCAAAGCTCTTGAGGTTGCAGTTTCATTGTGAGTCAGGCCTGCTGAGAGCAGTGGAAATGAAGGGCCTCCGCTTGGCAGGGAGGACGTGATGCTGCCTTTTCCTCAAGAGCATGGTGGAGGAAGCGTAGGAGGATGGTGACCACCTTCCGGAAGTGGATTTCTCACACCGACTGTTTCAAGGAGGAAAGAATATTACTGGAAAGCCCTTGAGATCGCTTCATATATTTTCACATTCTCAAGAAATCTTCTATACCAGGTGGTAAAATGTCTTGTGTCATTTTAATGTGAGTTGTTAAGAAGGGGATGGGATGGAACCAAAGAAGAGTCATGGTTCCACAAAATGGGTCCCAGATAACTGGGTTTTCGTTATAGATGTTCACAAAGAGGCTGTAATGGCAGCACCCAGTGAGGCCAGTAAGAGCGCTGCTTCCGCCCCTGGGGGGGTTGCCTGCTCTGGTAGCATGGAACATTCTGGTTTGCACTGCTAACTGGAAGGTTGGCAGTGTGAATCCATTAGCTGCTGTGTGGGAGAAAGATGGACAGTCTCCTCCCATGACAATTTGTAGCCCTGGAAATGTGAGAGGGTTGCTGTGATTTGAAATCAACTTGACAGGCAGTGGGTTTTGATGGGCTTTGAAACATTGAGTCTAGTCCTCAGTTGTAATTTGTGGGAAAAGGAGAGAAGGCAGGAAAGAGTGAATGACCAGTCATGGATGTGGGCTATTTGGACACTGAGGTTAAAAATAATTGTAAGTTAATACCTACTTAATGAAGACTTTGAATTGGAAGAAGATCTGTGGAGCAAGTAGATGAAGCCCTGTGAAACAGAAGTATGTGGCTAGTGCAAAGGAATCTATAGGCCACCCTCACTTCAGAAATGCCTTTCCTGTGTGCTTGCATGGCAGTTAGGGAGCTCTGGTGGCCTCGTGGATAAGGAGTTGCACTGCCATCCAAAGGCAGGTGGTTCAGATCCACCAGCTGCTCCATTGGAGAAAGGTGGATTATTCCCTCTTGTGCACTTAACAGCCTCTGAAACCTGCTGGAGGGTCAGCTATGCGTCGGTTCCAACTTGACAGCAATGAGCCAAGTACTTGTTGTGTGGCAGCTGTTGGTTCCTTCTGACCCTGATTCTGAGCAGATCTTAATGAAATAACCAGGATCTTCTAGAAAACAGGCAGGATCAGGATCAGAGGTGGAACCGAAGCTCCAGAGAAAACCCAAGAAACATTAGGTGAATTGACCCCAGATGGGGTTGGATGCTCCTTTGGAATCTTGTAGACCCCAGCTCCCATGAACCCAAACTGAGGTTCGTGTTATTCACAGTCTAGCTCAGTTGCATTATAGGCCAGGACTGATCAACATTTATAAAGTGACGTTTTATGCCTATATCCCAGGTTAGAAAAAGTGTCTTGCAGACATCTGTCCGTTACCTGAAATCTGCCTATATCAAGGTGTGAAAACATGTGTTAAAACCTGGCCAAAGGGGCTGCACAGTATGATCTGTGTGCCGGAGAGCTGTGGTGATGAACAGTGTGAGCATGGGTATACTTCTGTTTAGTTCTATTAGTGAAGAATGTCGCATTTTCTACCACAACAAAGATTTTGCTTCTGGCAGGGCTGACATCTGTCTCTCTTACAGTGTTACAGAATTTTTTCCTACAGAATCAAAGACTCTAAAAAACTGACAGTTCCTGGTAGGGGCAGAGTACGTAGCAAGCAGGGTAAACGTAGGCTTACTTGTCCTTACTAATCTGCAATGGACATTTTTACACAAGCATGACTAATTCACACTACTCCTGAGGAAATCGTGCTGAGAAAGTAGGAGAGAAGGACTAATAGAGCATCTTCAGAGGGATGTAATGCCGTTGAAGATGTGTCTTTGAATCCACAACTCATATACATCTCTACCATGGAAATCCTATTGTAGATATAAAACAGAAATAATTGTATTATTTATCTCATGGTGAGGTTGTGCAAGGTTACCTGCCTGACAGTTTTTTTGCACTGGTGGCTTGCATATTGCTATGATGCTGGTCGCTATGCCAATGATGCTTCAAATACCAGAAGTATCTTCCCTGAAGGGCACATTTCAGTGGATCTTTCAGACTAGGTAAGACCGGTAAGCAAGGGCTGGTGATCTGCTTTGGTTGCCCATTGACAGCCTTCCGGGCCACAGTACAGTGTTACCTGATCAAGTGCTGTAAGATGAGCTTCCCTAAGGGAGCTCTGGTGGCCTAGTGGCAAGAAGCTGCACTGCAATTCCACAGGTACGTGGTTCAAATCCACCAGATGTTCTGCTGGAGAAGGAGAGGCAATCTCCTGCTGTACCAGTCAGATTCTATTTGACGGTACACACCTCGCCCCCCCAAAATAACCCAATAAAAAAATAGATTTTTTTTAAAAAGGTGAGCTCCCTAGGGTGTGGTCACTACACAATGACTGTAGTAATGGACTCAAACAAAATAACAATTAGGAAAATGGTACAGAACAGGGTACCCTCTCAGTACAGTTAATTTTGTCGTACCTAGCATGGCTTTAAGTTGGTACCAACTTGGCAGCAATTAACAACTGAGTAATTAGAGAAGGAAATGAGATAAACTTAGTGAGTGACTTAGTGGGCCACCAGTAGTGGTCCTATATGACAGACTAGATTTGCCCTCTACAGTTTACTAGGATTTTATGTTTATGGGAGAAGAGTACCAGGTCTTTTCTCCCGCAGAGCTACTGCTGAGTTTGAACTACAAACCATTAAGTTAGTATCCAAGTGCTTAACCATTGTACCACCAGAGTTCTTTACTCAGTGACTACTCCCCAGCAAGCCCCTTGCTTATACTATGATTACAACTACCACCAACACTGCTGTGAAAACAGCGACTGTTGATACCACCACAATTTTTATTTCCCTTCTGGGCCTCCTGCAGTGTCCAGATGTGGGGTCAAGCGGAGGGGGAGTTGACACCATCACCTCAGAGTGTGGATAAGGGGCTGCTGAGCTCAAACATGGCAGAGGCAGATGAGCCGGTGAGCAAGACCTGAGAGCTTCTGGTTGCTATGACCACAGCCAGAGCTTCTGTTTCATTTCATGTAAAGTCAGAGGACTTTAGAGTAAATTGGAGGGGAGGAGTTGAGGCTGGGATGCCACAGGCCACACGGAGACAGCTGACTGCTTGCTGTAAGCTGCAGCAGCAGTAACACCGCAGTGCTAGGAGGCCGTGAGACCCACTGCAGCTAAGATTTGCGTTGGTGGGAATGGGTTGAAGGTTGCTGAGCTCTTCACTCTGGTCCTTCACTGAACTAACGCCACATGGAAGTCGGCTGAAGTTGGTCACTCCTGGAGTTAACATTCCATTTTTCACTTCTGTCACCCCTTCCACCCCTCAGGCATCCAAAAGACAAATACGTTTATTAAGACATTTAAGGTTTATACCTAGTCAGCCATCTAGCCAGATTTGTCTTTGAATGTATCATTTTCATTTGAGGCATTCCTAAACCTCCTTTCTCAGGTACCTCCATTAGCTTCTCAGGACCTTCAGAACAGAGTAGAACCAGTCTTAGGGGAGGTTGTGTCCCCTAATATTTATGCAGACTTCCTTCCAGCACATTCTCTGCCTGAAGTCTATCGTTGAAACAAGAGGGTTCTCACTTATTGCCAGAAACTGCCCTGTACTCTGACCTCTCGCTACTCACAGCCCAACAACTCGTTGACATCTTGCTGGTCCCACGCATAACCATCCTCCATTAGATTTCAAAGACCGTAGATGGTAATGAGGGGACACTGCCCATCTTTCTCCCAAGGTGCTCCTGGTGGATTTGAGCCACCAGTGATGTGTGGCCTTTGGGTTATCAGATTACACCATAGAGCTTCCAGCCTCAAGTCAAAGCTGTTCTAAATGCCGTAGAGCTGGTATCAGCGCATACAGATGCTTTCTAATAAAGTGGAATTTCCCATAATATTTTCCTGGCTGTAATCTTTACAGGAAAATATTTCTGAGTCTTTTCTCTTTCAGATCTGCTTGGGTAGGTTCAAACTACTAACACTTGCCCTTCCAACAGTCCTTTCAGTTCAGTGCCATCTCATCCATGAGCCTTTATCTCACTATCTGACCCCAGGAGCTTTCCCTCCCTCCTTCTTAACATCCTCTAGAACTAATGATCATACGTGGCAGCAGCTGCTGTAGTTGTGATAGGTCTTTCCCTGTGCATGTGTCTTGTCTTTGGATCCATATTTCATATGTGCCAAGGATTGAGAAGAGCCGCAGATTGGCTTGGTGTGACTCTTGTGCCCATTTTTATTAGAGTGTAGATGCCAGTTCAGGATCCTCACCTGGTGAAGATCTAAGCCTCTTTCTGTGAGAATATGTTTCCATCTCTGCAAAAAAGGAGTGAGCCCTTATTTCTTTCTCCTAGCTTGCGCAAGATTAAAGAAGCAGGCCAGTAGGTCAAAATACTTTTAAGAACCCCTGTGGAAAGCAGTATGGCGCTTTCTCAAAAAGTTGCAAATAGAGATACCATTTGACCCAGCAATTCCACTACTGGGAATATACCCTGAAGAGACTAGCTGACATCCAAGCAGATATATGCACACCCATGTTTATTGCAGCTTTGTTCACAATAGCAAGGAGTTGGAAACAACCTAAGTGCCCATCAACAAACGAATGGCTAGAGAAGCTGTGGTATATTCGCACAATGGAATACTATGCTGCATTAAAAAACAAGGAACTCATGCAATATTATTCAAAATGGTTGACTCTGGAGAACATTATGCTGAGTGAAATATCCCAGTCACAAAAGGACAAATATTACATGATGCCACTGTTGTAGAATGGGACTGTCCTTGGGGTTGGGGAGAGACTGAGTAAGATGGGTTCAATAATGTATACTGCACTGAAACAGAGGAGGGAGAAAACTGTTTAAAAGAGATATATAACTAGGTATTTCTGTCATCACAGGAGACTAGAGCGAGGGCTACATGGTGGAGGGGACCTGGGGGAGGGTTTGTAAAACAATGAAAGAATCTTTTCTTTTACTTTTCCATAATTTTTGGACTCATGTACTTATAACTTGTTAGTCAAATTTGTGTCTTCTAGGTTGCAACCCCCCCATGATACATCTTCAAGGATATGAACATGTACGGCCAAGCACAATCAATAAGAGTGCATCTAAATCCCAAAATCAATCTCCATAATAGTCTATGTGTTTCCTACTGCCAAAGGGGCCCTTTAGAGTAGTGAGAGAAGATCTTCACCCTGAAACCCACAGCGTCCCTTTTCAGCAGGAAGTAGCTAAGAGAATACACCATCCCCTTTTCCTTATGACTCAGGGTGAAGTCTCTCTCAGGGAGGAGTGATAGGGAATGGCAAAGGACACACTGACAAAGAAGATTAATCAGAACTGGCTTTGACAAGCACTGTGGCATTTGGACAAGAACAAACTGGGAGGAGGGTAGAGAGAATAGTGCAACAATGAATGAATGGAAACCCAAAATCTCTGTAAATGTTTATGAAAATTAATAAAATATAGAAAAAAATTTAATAGGTATGGAGAAAGGATACAACCCTGAAAAAAAAATCCCAGCTCTGACACCTCACTAGATGGCTGGTGAATTTGGACTGGACGATATGACCTCTATGATTCCTCAACTGGAAGATAGGTTAATAATAAATCACAGAGATATTGATTGGGATTTGTTAAAAAGATTAAAAGAGTTAAAATACATGCAGACTTCAGGCATGTTGTCAAAGGGGGGGGGCAGTCCTCGAGAAAAGATGTTACGTTGGGAAACGCAGAAGGTCAGAGAAAGTTCCTCAAGTAGGTACACAGATACATCTTGGCTGTAACAAGAGTTCAAGTCCATGAGATGCTGAGGATGGCACAGGAAAGGGCAAGGTTCTGGTGAGCTGTTCACAGAGGTGCTCTCTGAGTCCCAGTCGACTTCTTGGCACCTAACAACAACAAATGAGAGCAATTCCTGGGACATTCCTAAAGTTAGCTGTATTTTTAAAAAGCTTACTCTCAGTCATTGAAGTCCACCAGCTGCTCCCCAGGAGAAAGATGAGCAGTCTCCTCTCCCAAAAATTTACAGTCTTAGAAACCCAGCAGAAGGTGGCTGTGAGTGGCACGGCCCACAGGGACAGCGCTGAGTGTAAAACTTGATTCTGAGGAGAGCTCCTGACAAGCCTGTGCACATCAGAGCAGAACTGCGCTCCATGAGGTTTTCGGTGGTTGGCTGGTTTTTGTTGGGGGTGGGGGGGTTGGTTGGTTGTTGTTGTTTTTTTCTTTAAGCAGTCAGATTTTTCTTCCATGATTCCTATGAGTGAACTCATGAAACTGCTCACCTTTTGGTTAGCAGAGAGTTAACCACCCAGGGATTCCCTTAAAAAGGGGGGCAAAATCAATGTGTCAAACCTCAGAGGGGCAGGTGGTGGTGGGTGGTGGTGGTGGTGGTGGTGGTTGCATGGCGTCGAATCAAAACCAACTCATAGCTGACCCCCCCCCCCCCATAGGTTTTCGGAAGCAGGGAAGAGACTGCCCAGCCTCCCGTGGCGCAGCGGGTGGATTTGAACTGCGTGCTTTTGAGAAAGCAACGCAGCTTCTTACCACTAGACGACAAGAGCTCCCTCAAAGGGGCCGGCAGAGCATCCTATTTTTGCTCCTTTCCAGTGTTTTCCAGAGCTGCACTGTCTGGCCATCTATATCACTACTAACTAAACAGTCTCTAACGGCCTGAGGTCATGCCCAGTCTGGAACCGTGGAAGAAGATCATGAGGTAAGGAATTCAGATGCGCCCCAGACTCAGGAACCCCTAGGTAGGAGTGCGCCATCGAGAAGGGAGTACCACATTGATTTGCTTGTGTTTTGTGTGTAGGGTGGATTTTATTTTTTTTCTTTTTTTTAAATGCTGTTCTTCAAGCTTCTTCGAAGCCTAGAATGACATGAAGACAACTCAAATTTACAGCCTTCGGAAGTCACAGATACTAGCGGGCTGACGCGGTTAATTCCAAAGAGCTGGCTTTGTTCCAGTGCTGACAGGCACTGTTTGTCTTTCATACTAGGAAGGGCACAGGAGATGATAAACTCAACCAGTCCGGGAAAGCCTAATGCTGCACCACCCCTGTCCTCAAATGGACACAGACACAGAGCTCCAGGAATATGTCACTTGACTTAAACATACTATCTATGAAAATATCCATTTAAAAGCAGACATTTTCCCCGGAAGGGAGAGATATTTTTAAAGTTCCAGTTGGCTAGCTCCCATGAAGGAAGTTGAGTTTCTGCAGGGTAAGGAGAGATGAAGGTGAAATCTTGGTCAAGGAAGCTACACTGAGGCTTTGGAAGTCAGAGGCCTTTGGAGAAGACACAGGAGGCCTGGCTCAGGGCACAAGAGCACAGGAACAAGGACCAAGGGATAGAAAGAAAAGAGTCCTAAACCAAGGAAGCCAACCCAGGAGGAAGTGGAAGAGGATACTTGGACACTCAGATTGGAATCTCATCATTGGTAGATGTGGCAGACATTGTGCAGCTTTCATAGCAGATCTAGCAGATGGAATGGTAGAGCAGACCCATCCTGGGGGGAAGAAACTGCCCACAAATATTGTATTCACAAAAACACCACCCAAAAGGGAATGACTTAGAAAAACAAGAGAAACAAAGATATCAAATTCATCTACCACACCATCCTAAACTCCTCAACTCTACTAAGAGAAGCACTCATGGAATCAAGGTTCCTGCCTTCCATTCTGTGGGCCTGCAGGGGAGTCTGAAGATAACAGAAGCTCTAACTCCCTTCCAGCACCTTCAACTGCTTCCGCCCAACAGACATTTGCCCAGTCAGAGAGAGAGGGGGAACTGAGGCCAAGGGGATGAGGTGTCAGAGGCAGAAGATGGATTTGTAAAGTCCCGGCCACCTGCCAGGGCCCTAAACTTGCGTCAGAGCCTGTCTCCATCAAAAGGAAAGAGCACATAAAGGGTGCCCCAAGCCAATCACAGTAGCTGGAGTGGAAAATATCACTCTGACACAGGCCGTTGGTGCTGGGGAAACTTGTGCCAGTGAACCAGACTGAGACACACAGTTCATACGGTTATCAGGTCTTGGGCTTTGCTCTCCTCTTGTTCTGTTTGAAAGGTGGAGTACTTTTCCTGCCATTGTAGTTGTGGTGGGAGCTACCCCTGGCCCAGGAGAGGCCACAGTCCAAGAGAGTCACTGAGTGTCCAGAGGAAAAGGGCGTCACCATGCTCAGGTTTCTTTTCGGACCCAGAGAGGATGAACTGTGGGAGAACCGCAACCCTCAAGATACTTTTTTAAAAGTCTTGAAGCCGCAGTGTTCATTTCAGAATGATAGTGTGAGTGGAAAAAAAAAAAACACCAAACAAACCCCAAAACAAAACCACACACACACACACACATACACAC
>NW_006399813.1:6611987-6636811 GCF_000299155.1 Elephantulus edwardii
AAAACAAAACCACACACACACACACACATACACACACACACACACACACACACACACACACACACACACGCACACGAACTGAGGGTCAACACTGGAATGTCTAGACACCACTCGGAGAAGCACATCTCTAAAGGTTCTGGGCCTTAGCATTCTTGTCCATGAAGAGACAGTGGAAAGGACCAGAAACAGAAAAGAAATTCCAGAAATTCTTCCAGATGTCAAAGTTGCAAGCACTCAGCATGATGTCAAGTCTACACACTCTGGCTCATTCCTGGGCCAGTCAAATGACCTTTCTGAACCTTAGTTTCTTGGTATCCTCATCCATTTGGGAAGGCACTTTTATCACCCTTGAACTCCTTGGATTCATGGAGTATATTCACGTTATTCCCAGATGCCAGGGCACACAGTAAAGAAAGCCGTTTCTTATTATCTGGAACTTCCTGATACTCCATGAGATTTGTCAACAGGCAAATGATAAAGCAGGAGAGTTGATTCTGGGGACTTAAGGAAACAGTCTGTGACTGTGAAGACCTCTAAACATTATGAAATCTTCCCTGAAAGACTTCAGGAAAAGAATAGGGAGGAACTAGTGCCAGAGGGTTTAGTCATTTCCTTGCTTTACGACAAGGACCCGGACCACAATGACCTCTTGTGCCATTCTAGTGCAAACTGCAAGCATTCAAGTCCTCCTTGAAAGGGTAGAAGGTGGCTCGGTGGTGCAGGGATTAAGCACAAACCAGAAGACCAGTGGTTCAAACACATCAGCCATTCAACAAAAGGAGGATGTGGTAATCTGCTTCTCTCAGGACTACAGCCTTGGAAATCTGACAGGGCGGCTCTACTCTGTCCCACAGAAAGGCAGTGTGAGCTGGGAATGGCTTGGAGGCAACATGCTTTTGTAAATAAATGTGGGGCAGGAAAAGGATCTACATGGATGAGAGCACTTAAGCTAGACCATCTCCAACCTCCAAGGCTTACTGGGAGTTGGGATGACAATCTCCAAGATGCTGGTTAGAAGGCGTGAATGGATAGCAACATTTTCTGAACGGGGGAGAATAAGTGGAATGAGGAAGGGATAAGAATAAGAAGGAATGAGAAGCAGATTAAGAGTTCAATAGTTTCCAAAAGAAAAGTTTGGTGAGAAGGAGCTGCATGGGACAGTCTATGGATTTCGTTAAAGGTCTAAGTTTTGGAGTCAAATCTGGGTTCACATTTCTGCCTCTACTGCTTATGTATGACCTGGGCACCATTTTATTCTCTTATTAACTCTTGAGATAGTTGTAAAACATAAAATGAAATTATAGAACAAACCCAGTAGAGTCAGAAATCAAAGGAAGACAAAGGAAAACCAACTATTTCTAATCAAAGATGGCTGTGGGCATCAGCAGAGGTACACAGGTTCTGGGCCTGTCATGGAATCTGTCAAGACTGGTGGCTTTGTGGTAAGGAGTTGTGCTGCAAACCCAAAGGCATGCAGATTGAATCTACTACCTGCTCTATGGGAGAAAGATGAGCAATCTCCTCTTATGTGATTTACTGCCTCTGAAAATCTGCTGAAGGGTCAGCCAAGTCAGTTCTGACTCAATGGTACATACAACCCCTTAGAGGTACACACAAGATACACAACACAGGGCTTCAAACTGATGGCACTAACTACTCAAAGAAGAGCCGCAAAAAGTCATACACAAGTACATTCTCACTCTCCCAACAGCAAAGATTGCTTAAGCTTGCCATTCCCGGGACTGAGATGAATAACAGGTCTGCAGACCAATGTGTTTCCCCAGCCCTGTCACCAGGAAGGCAGGCCCACAGTGTCCCTTGCAAGCACTGAGCAGAGGGGAATTTAGAAGGAAACCTGCTGAAAAGCACAGATTCCCATTACTATGAAAGCAGCAGGAAAATAACACCGTGAGGTAGAGATGACACTGCAGTCCAGTGCAAGGTCTTGTGGCCTGATGGTCTGCACCACACATGTGAAGAGAAATCACTGAATCAGACTCCTGTTCTGATTCTAGGAAAAGTCATCAGGATCTCCATCCGTGAGTCAAGTACAAGACCCCAAAGGCACTATTTCATGATCTTAAAAGTATTTTTTTTATTAAATTTTATTAGTTTTAATGAACATTTACAGGGATTTTGGGTTTTCATTCCTTCATTACTGCACTCTACCCTCCTCCCCAGTTTGTTCTTCTTCCCCCACCGTCTGAATGTCTGTTTTAATTGTCCAATTGCCACAGTGCTTGTCAAAGTCAGTTCTGATTAATCTCCTTTGTCAGTGTGTCCTTTGCCATTCCCTATCACTCCTCCCTGAGAGAGACTTCACCCTGATTCATAAGGAAAAGGGGATGGCGTATTCTCTTAGCTACTTCCTGCTGAAAAGGGACGCTGTGGGTTTCAGGGTGAAGATCTTCTCTCACTACTCTAAAGGGCCCCTTTGGCAGTAGGAAACACATAGACTATTATGGAGATTGATTTTGGAATTTAGATGCACCGTTATCAGTTGTGCTTAGTCGTACATGTTCATATCCTTGAAGATGTATCATGGGGGGTGTTGCAACCTAGAAGACACAAATTTGACTAACAAGTTATAAGTACATGAGTCAAAAATTATGGAAAAGTAAAAGAAAAGATACTTTCATTGTTTTACAAACCCTCCCCCAGGTCCCCTCCACCGTGTAGCCCTTGCTCTAGACTCCTGTGATGACAGAAATACCTAGTCACATATCTCTTTCACACAGTTTTCTCCCTCCTCTGTTTCAGTGCAGTATACATTATTGAACACATCTTATTCAGTCTCTCCCCAACCTTGAGGTTAGTCCCATTCTACAACAGTGGCATCATGTAATATTTGTCCTTTTGTGACTGGGATATTTCACTCAGCATAATGTTCTCCAGAGTCAACCATTTTGAATAATATTGCATGAGTTCCTTGTTTTTTAATGCAGCATAGTATTCCATTGTGCGAATATACCACAGCTTCTCTAGCCATTCGTTTGTTGATGGGCACTTAGGTTGTTTCCAACTCCTTGCTATTGTGAACAAAGCTGCAATAAACATGGGTGTGCATATATCTGCTTGGATGTCAGCTATGGTCTCTTCAGGGTATATTCCCAGTAGTGGAATTGCTGGGTCAAATGGTATCTCTATTTGCAACTTTTTGAGAAAGCGCCATACTGCTTTCCACAGGGGTTGCACCATTTTACACTCCCACCAACAGTGAATCAGGGTTCCAGTTTCTCCACAACCTCGCCAGCATTTGTTGCTTGCTGTTCTCAGGCAGTGTGGTTGCAGTGATCACCCTCTGCTGCTTCTCAGATGACACAAGCAGGGAACCAGTTAGTAGATTAGGGAGACCTCGGGCTTTAGAGTAAAAGTTATTTAGGCTCTAATTCCAGTTCTGCCAACAATGTCTTGGTGGCCTTGGGCAAACTGTGAAACTGCTGAGCACCAGTTTCCTCTAGACTCAAAGAACGTTAATAACACATTTCATAGTGCTGTGTGAAAAGTAACTGAAATGAAGGCCTCGGGGTGTCCCACATGACACCTAGCACATAGAAACTAGAAACCCAGATTCGTTGCAGTGGTGTTGATGTCAGTTCCTGGAGACTTCACACACTATAGAGCAGAGTGTGGTCCAGCAGGTTTTCTTGGCTGTGATCTTTACAGGAGTGGATTGCTGGGCCTCTTTTCCATGTTTTTGCTGGGTTGGTTAGAACCACCAACCATTGAACTAGCAGTTGGGCACAAATCATTCAAAACCATTTTCAACCAGACTAGCACGTCCAGGGAAAGCAGCTAAATTAATGTTAGTTTTCTTGTCTTTTACTTTCCCCTCCCTCTTCCAGAAATCTTCTTATAGAGCCTACCTTTTAAAATAAGTTGCTCAGCATACAGATTGAATAGGTATGGAGAAAGGGACATTGAAGAAGAATGTGGCATCAGGATTGGAGGAAGAGTCATCGATAACCTTTGGTATCGTGATGACACAGCTTTGCTTGCTGACAGCAAGGAGGACTTAAAACCTTTGCTAGGGAAGATTAATCACTGAAGCCTTCAATATGGATTGCATTTTAACGTCAAGAAAAACAACAGTTCTCACTACTGGACTGATAGGCAACATCGTGATAGATGGAGAAAAGACTGGAACTGTCAACAATTTCATCTTCCTTGGATCCACAATCAGTTTACTTTGTACCAGCTGTCTGGAGATCAGATGTATTGCACTGGGAAAGTCTGTAGTCAGGGACCTCTTCAAATTACTGAGGAGCACTAATGTTAGTTTGAGGATGAGGGTGCCTGATTCAGGCCATAGTCTTTTCAGTTACTTGCTATGCACCCGAGAGCTGGACAACGAATAAGGATGACAAGAAAAATTGATGCCTTTGGGTTGTAGTGTTGGGGAGAAGCACTGGATAGCCCACGAACTGCCAGTACGACAGAGAGGCATGTCTTGGAGAAGGTGAAGCCAGAGTGCTCCTTGGAGACAAGGATGGCAGAGCTTTGTCTCACATACTTTGGGCATGTTGCTAGGAGAGGCTATTCCTTGGAAAGGGACATCTTACTTGGAAGGGGAGGAGGGAGAGCAAAGAGGAAGACCCTCAACCAGGTGGACTGCCACGGTGACTTCAGCAATGAATGGCATTGTGTGTGTTAGAGATGGAGAAGATGACACAGGATAGGACAGGATTCAGACCCCTTGTTCATAGGGTTGCTATGCGTCGTACTTGACTCAATGGCATCTAACACCACCACCACCAGCAGAATGGTTTGCATTATAAGAATGGTGGAAGGAAAGACTTTCAAGGTCTATTACAGAGTTGATAGGGTTTGTTGGTACTGTGAATATGCTTGTGGGGTACCCACCCAGGGCGCTCGGAATCTCCTGGGTCAGTCAGCTGGTTGAGGTCTTCTGTAGATGATTATTTATGGTTTCAGACACTTGAACCTCTCCTTCCCAGGTGGGTTTGCTGATCTGAGGGTTTTTGTGGGAGAGCATTTTCAAAATACCATCAGACAGCTGGTGATGTCTGCTTTGGGGGCAACACGTGAGCCAAACCCCAGGAGGGGAAAGTCATGAATCAGGAGTCATGTAGCAAGACAGGACTTTCCTTCAGGCCTTCTCTGTCCGGTGTGGGTCAAGGTTCCCTTGAGGGATTCCCCGACTGCACACCCCAGTGGCAGTGCTCTGGTCGAATGCCTCCAATTCCGCCATCTGGCTTGAGTCACTCCAGTCCCCAGATTACTCGGTGTTTAGACCACCTCCAGGGTGCTGTTTGGATAGTCAAATAGGACCTTAGCAGCCCCCGTCTCACCCACCACCACGAGCCTGGGCACGAGGCTGAACCAAAAGCTGCTGCTCTCATTTCTGGGAAAGGTATGACCATCCTAACACCCTCCATCTCACACCTGGAGCCTCAAAAATAGGACCACGCAAAAGCAGGAATAAATAATTGCAACAATTAGCAATGCTTTCTGAATCTCTGACACGACTAGATTAGTCATAAGGCAAGTTTGGGCAACTGTGCTGATAACATCTTGCTGCCCTCCTAACAGTTGGTGGTGATTTACATCATCGAGTGGATCCTTGAGAGGGGCCCAGAGACGAGAGTGCTTACTGACATCAGTGCCTGAGCCCGACGAGAGAATGGAGACAGGTTCCAGGTGCAGATCTAGGACTTCGGGGACAAGACGAGGCACATCAGAGATCATTGCTTAGTCTTCCAGCGTCGTCTGGGTTCATGTCACCTCATGACTCCTGGAGAAGAAGTTGGGCAGTGTTCTCCAGCACCCTTGACACCATCACCAGGCCTGTCTTGATCTATCGTCATTACTGTCCATCCTCTTTCCAGAGCCATCTGAATGGCCTTGCGATCAAGACTTTGTTTAAATAAAAACTCCTTTGTGTTCCCGTCTGAAGAGTAGGAATTAATTTAGGACCTCTCTTGCTGGGATAAAGAATGTGAAATAACAGTTGGAAGTTATTTCTAGGCATGGGGGGTGGCATAGAGGAAGCATGCAACAAATGGTGGCTTCTTTTCCTCTCTTTCTGGCTTTCTCCTATAATATTGTGTCTTTTGCTCCTTACCGCCCACTCTAGCCTCTCATCCACTCACTGCTTTCCGAGTCATTGCTCACTAGCCCATAAAGCTCCTTTCAACTGCTGCAGCTCTTTGTTTTTCATTCAGGGTGACCCCACGTCACAGGAGTATAACTACCCTGAAGCATTTTATTGATTGTAATCTTTACAGAAGCAGACTACTAGCTCTTTATCGTACAGAGCTGCTGCTTGGGCTTGAACCCCCAGCCTTGTGGTTACTAGCCAAGCACTTAACCATTTGCTCCAGCAGAGGTCCTTCTTCCTTCCCTGAGCTTCTTATAGTTAGACCCTTGGCCAGTGACTACGCTCTTGACTCTTCCCTGTTTATGGAGTGAATGTTAAGTTTTATCTTTCAGTGTAAACTGGAGTTTCTTAGGTGCAGGAACTGGGTTTACTGCTTCTTTTGATCCCATGCCAACAGGTCACTAAGTGAGCAATAGATTCCTTACAAGAGACCTTGGGGAGTGGGGAGGAGGTGGCAATGGAAAATTACCCAAAGTGATGGGGAAACCAGCTGGGCATGTCTGTTTGGGGATTTCCCTGGACCGTGTTTTATGACATAAACTGGTCCTGTGCTTCATGAAGTTTCAATCCCACTACATGCCCCACCTTTCGTGCCTCCCCCCCCCACCCCATCACATCTGTTATAATTGGCTGAGGTGCTCTGGGATGGAATATACCAGGAATCAGGGCAAAAGCCGGTTAAGTGAATGCATCCTTCAGGGCGTCTTTGTGTTCTACAAACCGTTCAAATATTAGAACTGACCAGTGGCCAGAGTGAATTCTAACTCCTGTGACCAGTGTGTTGGATACTAGAACTCTTTCCCACAGGATTCCCAGTGGCTGTGACTGTCTAGAAGTAGATCATCAAACTTACCATTTTTTAATCCACTGGAGTGAGTTCAAACTGCCTACCTTTTGGTCAGTAGCTAAGAACTTAATCTTTTGTGCTACTCAGAACAATAACAGTTCAAGGTTGCCCAAACCCGTCAACTATCTACTTGCACCTACTGAAGCAGAGGTAGCCACCCAAAGCTTCTTTTCGGGACTCTCTTCTCTGTGTACACTGCTCAGCTGCAGGCACTCATACAGATCCAGACATATTAACAAGCTGAAAAAAATTCAAGATTAGAATAATAGCTGGTAGGCAGGCAGCCAGGACTAGTACTGCTTAACCCGGCAGCAGTTATTGACCAGTGGTGTGCTGTCAGAGGGAATGAATGAACTGTTTCAAAGCTGCAGTCCCCTTTGAGAACAGCCTTATTTTTTTTGCACATTCAAGCTCTTGCATCCAGCTGAGGGCATTTTGTCATAGACATAGGCATCTTCTGCCCTAGGATTGCTCTGCAAGGCCAGTTGTGAATGGTCAGTGTGGAGCTTGAGTTTGTTCATCCCCAGTTGACATACCTGGTGTATTGGCTTACTGTGGTTCTTGTAACAATGCACCACAAAGTGGGTAGCTTTAAAAGACAGAAATGTCTTGTATCACAATTCAGTGTATTGGCTGGGTCATGCTCCTTCTGAAGGCTGTTAGAGGGAGATCTTTTCTTGTTTATTTCTTCCTTTGTGTTCTTTGGCATGTAGATACATTTTCATTTAGTGCTCTGACCCCTTTCTCTCTGTATCTCTTCTTATTGTAAGGACACCATTCAGATTGTTGTTGTTATGTGCCGATGAGTCATCTGTGACTCATGATGACCCTGTGTACAGTAGCTCTGAACTCTGTCCTGTCCTGAGCCAATCTCATTGTCTCTGACACACCTACTCCCATTGCCTCAGTTACTGAGTCAATCCATCTCATCTGCGGTCTTCCTCTCCTTGGCTGCCCCTCCATCCTTCCAAGCATGATTTCCTTCCCCAAGGACTGGTCCTTCCTGGTAACATGTCCAAAGTATGTGAGATAGACCTTCAAAATCCTTGGTTTCATCCTCTTGAGGAGAGACTTGCTTGTTCTCTTGTAAATCCTGCTGTGATTAGGGCCATTCTCCAGTACGAGCTCCTAGTCAAGTTGGTATATCGTCAGAGATTCTATTTACAATGTCACCTTCACAGGTAGCAGTGATTTAGGACTTCAACATATCTTTTTAGAAGACATAGCTCAACCTGTAACACCTGGTTTCCCCCTGGATTAGATGCTTTTGGAGCCTAGCCTATTCTCTTCTCTTTAACACTTGTTTCTAACTCCATTGTTGTACACTGCTGAGGCAATTTTGACTGCAAATGACTCCTTGTGATGGAGTAGAACTGCCCCGTAAGGTTTTCTTTCTTTCTTTCTTTTTTTAATTAATTTTAATGAAAGTTTACAGAGACTTAGGGTTTCCAGTCATTCATTGTTGCACTTTTCTCCCTGCCCACTCCCTCTCCCCCAATTCGCTCTTCTCCTTGAAATGGAAAAGAAAAACTCTTTCATTGTTATGCAATCCCTTCCCCCAAGTCCACTCCACAAACAGATCATCAGGTCTTTGTGCTGTGGAGAAGCTGGCTGAGTTCACACCACCAGCATTTTGATTGGCCCTCGAGTGTTTAACCATCAGGGCTCTTTGTTTTCTTTTCTACCCAAACCGGCTTTATTTTGGGCTCCTCACTACAGTTTCAGATCATGAACTATAGAATTGCTGGAGCCAGCAGGGGTGGCAGGGGCAAAGGTGGCCTCTTCCTTGTTCCGTGACAGGGTCAACAAAGAGACCCAGCGCAATTCACACACCTTCTGCACATGGATCAGAGTGTGCTTTCTTCCTCCACTCTGGGTAGTCTCATAACCAGACCGCCCTCCTCCTCTCGAGCTGCCAGTGGCTACAGAATCAGTGACTCTCCTTCTCCTCTTGCTTTTAATATTTTCTGAATAATCACCTCTAAGAAGTTTTCTCTGATTGAGTTCCTACTCCATCTTTGACTAGGAAGCTTGCGCCATGTTAATTTTCACTTTATTACTCAAACTCATTGTTGTCAAGTGAGAACTGATTTGTAGCCGAAGCTCTGGTGGGTTTTTGGAGGCTGTAAATAGCACAGGGGGAGAGTGCCCGTCTTTCTCCCAGGGGGCCACTGGTGGACTCTGACCTGCAGAGAAGGGCCCTCATCTTGGGGTTTAGAAGCACAAGCCCCACTCTGCCAGTGGAACTCATTAATTTTCACTGAGTGTTGTGTTTCTCCCCTGCTGCTCTGGATTATTTTAATCTGTTATGCCTGGCCACTTCTGGAGGCAAAAATCCAGAGGCCATATTGCCACCATTCTCCTAGTCTCTGAAGGGAGCTGACTGTCCCCATCCTTAGGAGTCACATGTTTCATTCAGGCCAGGACTGTAGATGGGGAGATTCTTGGCCTACACAAGGTGATGTGACCTCATGACCTGGGTCCTAAAGCCTTCTTGTGCTGAGGGTCATATTTCGAGGAAAAAGAGCCTTCCCCTTGACCCCTCAGCTGTGCTCAGCTCCCAGGAGTTCACCCTGCAGGTTGGAGGCTTTGTTGCCAGACAGGATGTGAATCTCAGTGATTTTTGCATGACTGCGTGAAGTTGTTAAGGCCGGGGTCATAACCGTGACATATTCATTGCCAAACACATTGTCCCTTTTACCAGGGCCCCAAGGGATTCTGCCAAGTCAGTCCTTCTCTGTATGTTCTTGCTCAATAATAAGCGTTTGAGACTTTTTGGGAAGGAAGAGACCCAGGAAAGTGTTCCTGTCACCAGACAAGGAATAGGACAAGAGAATTCTCGGGTGGGCTGAGATGGGGTGAGGTAGGAGTGTGTGTTAGAGGTGTATGGCCGTGGATTTGTTATGTGGTGCATCCCGCTAGACAGGTTGTGGAAGTCGGAGCACCAAGGACTTCCTGTGCTCCCCTGTTCCCACAACTCACACCTCTGCAAGTTCAGCTATTCTTGCAAATGTGCCCATTTCTGCTGCTGAAGTTTGAGTTCCTTACTCTAGTTTAGGCAGGTAGGTGACTGTGCCCATTTGCCTTAAAAAGAAAAAGAAAGACAAACCAAATCACAACTCAACCCCAAACCTACTTGAAAAATTGCTCTCCAGATTGAATCACTTCATTTGCCTATCTTTCTCCTCATGCAGGGCCCAAGTAAGCTTCCTACTGCTTCCTCTCTGCCATCTGACACACACAGACACTAGAGGCAAAGGGTGTTGACGGCTGGCAGTGTGTCCTCCTGAAGTAGGACTTTCTGGGGTTGACAGAGGCCCAGGGAAGATGCAGTGGGTGGTAGGAAGTGCTGATTCCAGGATATTGTTTTCTGACTCCTTTTTTTCAGATGATTTTTTTCAATAAGTCCATAGCTGAAGAGATTTAAGATAAGAACTGTGAATGCCAGCCAGGCAAGCTCCTGATTTAACAGATGAGAGAACTGAGCCCCAGAGCTCACTCCTGGCAGAGATAGAAATGCATCAGGGCCCCAGACGTTCTGACCTCTTAGTTTTGCTCAGAGAACCTAGAATTCCCTATGTTCAGTTGTGCGGAGTTGCAGTGAAGGGAGGAAGGAGAACACACCTAGAACATACCTGTTGTGGGTTGTGGAAGCAGGTGACTTCCCCTGACCTCTTAACTGCCTGTCCTTCCCTCCAAGCATGAGCCTGTGCACAGTCTGAGCCTTCGCTGGGGACAGCCTCTTTCTTCTCTCGGAGACTTGTCAGTATTATTCTCGTCAGTATTGCCTTTTTCTGAAGTTTTGGCCCTGTTCTTCACAGTTCTGGACCCTACCTTGTCCACCTGTAAAATGAAGAAAGTTGCCTCCAGTTCCTCCTGCTCTCAGATCTGAAGATAGGAGCATTTCTGAAAAATGTTTTGAAATCCTCAGAGAGAGGGTGAGGAAAGTATTTCTCCAGTAAGTGAGTATGATCTTCATTGAAGGTGGGGAGACATGAGTGTTACATCCACCTGTTGTTGGAAGATGAGGCTGGAGAGTTATGACCCGTAAGAACCAGTATTTGAGGCATGGTGCTAGACATTTTTCCTCTAGAATTATTTTTGTAACGACCCTATTCATGAGGGTCTCTTAATCTCACTTTCACAGATAGGAAAATGAAAGAGAGCCGCCCAGAGTCATCTGGCTAATAAATGACAACTGGATTTCATACCCAGAACGAGTTCCAAAGGTCACAGCCTTAGCTGTGCTATCTCTTCTGTCTCTTCCAGGAGTCAATACTGCAACATGAGCAGTAGTTCCCCGGCTCTACCAGTTGGTAAGGAAGGGGTTGGGTAATCCTGGGGGCAGATTGGGAGATGAGCTATAAGAGGTGGGGGTAAAAGGATCAAGGTAAGAAAGTTTGGGATCTGCTGGACTACGGTCAGGGCAAGAATGTGAGAGGGAGGAGACATTTCCTCTTTAAACTTCCAAGCCCATGTTCAACACCTGACATTCATTATCCATTCTATCCAGCCTGCTCTCTATCATCTACAGTGGCTCATGCAAGCTCACCCAACAAGCAGACATCCCCATTGCAAGGACAGAGTACTTTTATGAAACTTAGTCCTCTGGTGACCTCAATTTGTATGGAAATGACAACAAAAGTTTGAGTTCTGACTCCCACCTTCCTCTCCCCAAGTCAATTTACTGTGAACCTATTCAAGTTAAAAGTTCCTAGGTGAACATTTGGCTGTTAAGTAAAAGGTTGGAGGTTTGAATTTACCCAGACACTCCTGGAAAGATCCATTTCTGAAAAATCAGCCATTGGAAACTTAGTGAGCGGGTGCACCTTCACACACGTGGGGTTCCCCTGAGCTGGAGTCAACTCAGCAGGAACTGATTAGTACAACTTAAGCATTTGGGTTTGGTTTTTTTTTTTTTCCCCTTCGCTTGTACCAGCTCTAAAATCTGGTGCGCTGTGGTTATAGTTTTTCTTTAAAGAGAGCTCTCAAATGATACATTTCTTAGAACCCCATAAACCTGGATCTGCCTCAGACCCCTCTTCTCCCCTCTCCCCACTTTACTCCCCTCTCTTCCCTTTACTCCCCTCCCTTCCTTCTTCCCCCTCCAGACACAACTCAGTCAGCCAAATGTCAGGGTTTCACACCCCTCTGAGCAACACCAGTGACCCTCCTCCTCCTGGAGCCCTCCCACACAATTCCAGCATTGATTGAGGGTGTGATTCAGCTCGGGGTCGCTGGGCTAAGTTTTTGTAAAGAGGTTGCAGTGTGTGCACTTTAGTAGACCTCAAAGCCACCAGTCAGTTGGAGCTTAGTCTTCTTTCTCTGTAATGATGACTGACTATGATTTTTTTCCTCCAGAGAGTGATGCTTGCACTCACAGACATGATTCCAAGAAGATAGACCCAGGGGACCTTTGCATACAAATCTGTGTGTTCCTCACCACCCCACGTGTGGACCCACATAATCAGGCATGTGAGCAACCAGTTCTGTTCCGTGTGGTGAATTGCCTCTAGAATAAGGACCCTGGGCTTATGTAACAAGGGTATAGAGTCTAGGACCAAAAAAATAATATAATCCAGGGCTCTGTCATCTAGAGTTCCAGATAACCTGGAATTGACAGACCTCCCTTTGCCTAAGCTGTGGAGACCTTTGCTGCTTGGCTGCTGGTCACGTTTAGAGGAGACAGAAGGTCTCCTGGGCAGGAGGTGCAGGCGGGAAGTGAATGAGAATGAGATGAAACAGAAGAATCAGTCAACAGACCCTCAGCCCACAGGTGTTTGAACCTCCTTTTCTTCTTTCCTTTCTATCCTAGCCATGAACTTTTTTTTTCTTTCTTTCATACACAAACCTCAAACTCAAACTTTCACCAAAGGCTGCATTCTAGCGAACTTAAGTGAAAAAGGGGGGCATTCATTATTGGGACCCTGGGATGTGTCCTATCCTCAGGTGGGACCTGCTGCAGGCCATTGAGAGGCCATAGGAACCAAAGTCATGGGAAATCCTGCTTTTATCCAAGTCTTTCACCCCTGAGGCCATGCAAACACTCCTTGCTGCTTCCTCTGCTGCTCCTGTATCCTGATGTTTCTTTGGAACAGTTGCTTTCTGTGTGTCCTTGATCTCACCTGCACAGCTCCAGAGTGGTGGTGGTGGTTTGCTGTTGCGGAGCCAGCTTTGATTCATGGTGAGGACGCCGTGTGTAACGGAAGGAAAGGTGGCCCGGGGCTGTGCCGTCATCATACGTGCAAGGAGGCCCCGGCCCGTTCTTCCTGCCGTGGGCCAGCCCATCGCACTAACAGTCTCCCCCGTTCTAAATGGTCCTGCTTCACTAAATACAGCATCTCATTCTAACCCCTCAAAAGATCAGTTCTCAGCTCACTGCTGCTCCAGGAGAGCTCTGAATTCTTACCACTCTCACCGTTAAGCAACTTACTGATTCTATTTCTTCTAGCATCGATTTCTTAGTTTTTCGTTTGAAGGACCACCACTTTGGAGCTCTGAAACTTCCAGTCTAAATTCCTAAGTGACAGTCCACTCTCCACCTGTCTACAGCAGGGGGATGAGGGTTCAGTGACTGCAAGGGGCGTGCTGGGAAAGGATATATGGTGCTTTCTGTAATGGCCTGTGCTCTGTGAAGCTCCTTGCCAAGCCTCTGGAAGGACTCTTTTGTGATCCTATTGTTGTTGTTTGTTGTTAGGTGCCATCAAGTCACTTGCGACTCATAGCGACCCTATGTACAACAGCCCTAAACCCTGCTCTATCCTGTGCCAATCGCACCGCCTCTGACACACCCATCTCAATTACCCTAGTCACTGAATTAATCCACCTCATAGAGGGTCTTCCCCTCCTGTGCTGTTCCTCCACCCTCCCAAGCATGATGTCCCTCTCCAAGGACCTGTTCCTGCTTACAACAGGTCCAAAGTATGTCAGACGAAGCCCCAGAATCCTTGCCTCCAAGGAGTAGCCTGGTTTAATCCTCTCCAGGTTGAATCTGTTTTCTTGGCAGTCCATGGTACATTCAATACTCTTCTCTAGCACCACAGCTCAAAGGCATCAATTCTCCTTCTATCCTCCATAGTCATTGTCCTACTTTCTCATGCATAACAAGTGATTTCAAACACCATAGCCTGTATCAGATGCACTTAGTCTCCAGAGCGACACCATTGCTCTTCAGTACCCTGGAGATGTCCCTAATAGGCGACTTTCCCATCGCAATACACTTTTTTATTTCCTGGCTGCTGGTGCCAAGAGTGTTGACCATGGAGCCAAGCAGACTAAAGTTGTTAACAATCTCAATCTCTTCACCATTCATCCTGATGCTGCCAAATGGTCCAGTGGTGAGAATCTTTGTCTTCTTGACATTGAGCCTCAATCCATATTTAAGGCTGCAGTCCTTGACCCTCTGCAGCAAACGCTTCAGGTCCTCCTCAGTTTCAGCAAGCAGGGTTGTGTCATCCGCATAACGCCAATTGTTAATAGATCTTCCACCAATCCTGACACCACACTTCTCCTGATAGAGCCCAGCCTCTTGGATAATCTGTTCTGCACACAGGTTGAAAAGGTATGGAGATAGGACACATCCCTGGAGTACATCTTTCCCAATTTTGAACCATGCAGTGTTTCTCTGCTCTGTTCTGACAACTGCCTCTTGGTCCAAGTATAGGTTTTGCATTAGCACGATCAAGTGTTCTGGGATTCCCATTCTTCTCAGAGTCAGCCACAGTTTGTTATGATACACACAGTCAAACACCTTTGCATAATCATTGAAACACATATAGATATTCCTCTGGTATTCCTTGCTTTCAGCTAACTAACATCAGCTACAATATCCCTAGTACCACGACCCCTTCTAAACCCAGCCTGGACTTCTGGCAATTCTCTGCTGATGTGCTGTTCCAGTCATTTTTGGATAATCTTCAGTAGAATCTTGCTTGCATGTGAAATCAGTGATATGGTTCTGTAGTTTCCACACTCAGTTGGGTCACCCTCTTGGGAATGAGAGAAAATATAGTTCTCTTCCAGTCAGTTGGCCAAGTGGTTGTTCTCCAGATTTCTTGGCACACCTTGGTGAGCACATCCAGGGAAGCGTCTGTTAGCTGGAATATGTCAATTGGTATACCATCTATTCCTGGGGCCTCATTTTTTTTTCTATTTCCTTCAAAGCAGCTTTTTTATTATATTTTATTTATCTGCCTCATACCTTTTCAACCTGTATGCAGAGCAGATTATCCGAGAGGTGGGGCTCTATGAGGAGAAGCGTGGCATTAGGATTGGTGGACGATTTATCAACAATCTGCGTTATGCAGATGACACAACCTTGCTCGCTGAAACTGAGCAGGACCTCATGCACTTACAGCAGAGGGTCAAGGACTGCAGCCTTCAATATGGACTGAGGCTCAATGTTAAGAAGACAAACATTCTCACCACTGGACCAATCGGTAGCATCAGGATGGATGGCGAAGAGATTGAGATTGTTCACAGCTTCAGTTTGCTTGGCTCCACGGTCAACGCTCTTGGCACCAGTAGCCAGGAAATAAAAAAACGTATTGCGATGGGAAAGTCTGCTGTTAGGGACCGCTCCAAAATACTGAAGAGCAACAGTGTCTCTCTGGAGACTAAGGTCCACCTGATACAGGCCATGGTTTTTGCAATCACTTGTTATGCATCAGAGAGTTGGACAATGACTAGGGAGGATAGAAGGAGAGTGGATGCTTTTGAGCTGTGGTGCTGGAGAAGAGTATTGAATGTACCATGGACTGCCAAGAAAACAAACAGATTCATCGTAGAGAGGATTAAACCAGGCTGCTCCTTGGAGGCAGGGATTCTGGGGCTTCGTCTGACATACTTTGGACATGTTGTAAGGAGAGACAGGTCTTTGGAGAGGGACATCATGCTGGGTAGAGTGGAGGGACAGCGCAGGAGGGGAAGACCCTCTATGAGGTGGATTGATTCAATGACTGGGGTAATCGGAATGGGTGTCTCAGAGGCAATGAGATTGGCACAGGATAGAGCAGGGTTTAGGGCTGTTGTACATAGGGTCGCTATGAGTTGCAAATGACTCGACGGCACATAACAACAACAACAACAACACATTCACAAGGGAGCTCTGATGGCCTCGTAGTCAGAAATGGCTGTATTCCTGAAGGCATGTCACTTGAATCTACCAGCTGCTCTGTGGAAGCAAGCTGGGTCATCTCCTGTATGAGCATCTTACAACTTCTTCCATCCCCAGCTTCCATCACAATCTATCTCTAAGATTTTCCCCCCTTATCTTTATGTATCTCACAGCTTGTGCAAAGAAACTGATCATGCCCGTAATAAATTGTTAGGCACATGTTAACCCCTCCAAAGATCAGTTCTCAGCACACTTAACAACTTGGCCACGTCTTTCCATTTTGTTGCAATGATTTAGTTAAACTCAATGAATCTAACACCTTTTCATTGAGTGCTTCCTGAATATTTCGTAGTGCCCTGGCTGTAGAGCATTTAACACTCAATAAGACGGAGAAGGCCATTAGTCTATTGAGCGAAATCTAGTGTTAGAAACGTGTCAGTAAGCAAACATTTTGCTCAGTGTTTACTAGGAGCAGTGGAAGCCTAGTCCTTAGGGACTGCACTCCTAGTGCGAAGAATGTGCCTTTTTGGCCATTTGAATCCACCACTGCTTCATGGGAGAAAGATGGACAGTCTCTTGTGCAAGTCACAGCCTCAGAAATTTCGCTGGAGGGCCAGCTCTGAGTTTGTCCCGATCCGACAGCAGTGAATTTATTCTCAGTGTTAAAGTGAGACGTATAAGATCCCAGAAATTTCCTCGAGTAGCTCAAGTTTTCCTTGGGAGTATGAAATGAATCACTAAATGTGTTACTGCAAATTAAGACAATGTTCTTAACAATGGTGGGATGGCAATACTCTAAGACCTCAGAAGCCAAACCAAGTCAAAACCAGGCAGTCAGCCCCAGCTCATGGAGACTGTGTGGGTCAGGAGGACTGGATAGAACTTTCACCAGACCTTTCTTCTGCACTGCCTCTGGGTGGCCTCAAGCCTCCACCTTTTAATTAAGTTGATAGTGTACCACTGCGAATTACTTGCACCACTCAGAGACTCCCCAGAAAACCTCAGAGAGAGTGATTTAACTGCCTGGGGGGAAGGAAGTGGCCAAGGGAGAGTTCCCTGAGGAGAGTGACATGGGACTGAAGGATGGGGTAGGAGTTTGCCAGGGAGATTGTGAGTTTGGTGTGTGTGTGTGTGTGTGTGTGTGTGTCTTTGGGCAGCTTGGAAACAGGAGTGACATTGTTCAGAGCCTTCTAGGTGGAGCGCATGCAACTGAAATGCCAGGCATTATGGAAGGGCCAGCTTATATGTGGACGGTAGTGATCTGTTGCCCAGAGGACGTGAGAAGCAATGGTGAGATTGGCAGGGGACCCTTCCCAGCCTTGTGTGCTGAGCCAAGGAGGTGATGGGAAGGCACAGATAGAAGTGTCTGCTCTGCAGAGCAGCGGTGGTGGCCACTGCCGACATGGGACAGCTCGGGGCGGCGTGAGGTAGCGTGGGCAGCCAGAGCAGCGGGGGAGGGGGTGTTGCCCAGCAGCAACATCTGACCAGAAACAAATTCTGCACTTCCCAGGATGAGCGAGAGCGAGAGCGCGCCTGCCTTCTGCTCATTGACCTCTGGTTCATGGAAACAGATGGCTGGATGATGAGTTGTTGGTGACATGTACACCTTGCTCAGAAAGCACCGGATCTCCCAATTTTTACTCTCTCACGAGTGGAATGGAATTTTCTAAATTTTGCAATTCCGTTGAAGAAATCAAAGAATGTTACTCATTTGTAGTTTTATAAAAAGCCAGCCAGTTGAGCTTACACACTCTCATGCCCTTTGAAATACAGTCCTACACTTGAGGGCCCCATAGCCCATGGTATGATACGGGTTGGCGATAACAACTTTAGACTATTTCTGGAGTGTCCCTTGTAGACCATAGGTCTGCAGTGCTCTTCCCAGTGTGCCTGGATAAGACTGAAATGGAACCAACTCTCTGGGACCTTCTTTCCTGGCAACACTCAAGACCATTGATTCACAATTTGGTGGCCTCTTTTTTTTCAGCTCTCTATCCCCTCTCCAACCCAGCTAAACCTCCAGCACTTCAGGCTCTCTTGCCTGTCCCAAATGTTCCCGTTTCCTCATCTGTCCTGTTCAGCCTTACCCTCTACTCTGTCTGTCAGCCATCACTCATCTTTCTATGTCAGTGTGAAAAAGATTTCTTCACCCGACTCTAGTCAGACTCAAGGGCTCCCCCTTCTGTTCTGGTTTGGAATTTGAGACTTCTTTCTTTCTTAACCATGGACACAGTGGCATCGGCACTGTGGCACAGAGGCATTGACACCGGCCCTGCAGCGGTGGTCTGAGCGTGGCAGAAATTGTGAGGATGGTGCAGGAAAGGGAAACACTTCCATCTGTTGTTCATAAGATCATTATGAGTTGTAGTCAGCCCAGGAACACTTCACAACACTCTCATCTCATGACTGGCCTTGTGGTTATATTTTCTTGTTAGGTTGGTGAAACTTCTTCAGGTCAGGAACTAGACTTTGGTCATCTTTCTATTCTCAGGTACACAGAAGGTGGTTGTTACTGGTTGCCATAAAAATACCTCTTAACTCATAGTGATCTTATGTATAATGGAATGAAATATTAGGTGGTCCTGTACCATCATCTGTGTGCTAGTTGCTATGTTGGAGTTCATTGTTGTGGCTGCTGTCCTGCCTGTGGTATACTGGACAGTATTCTGTTGCGATCAATGAAATTTCCATTGGCTGCTTTTCTGGAAGTATATGGCTAGACCCTTTATCCCAGTGTATCTTATTCCAGAAGCACAACTGGCCCCACTGGTATTTGAGACACTAGTGGCTCAGCTTCTCACACCACAGCAACATGCTGACCAACACAGTATGACAGTGGTGGCAATACGTACTATACCCTCCGTAGATACTCCATTTGTGAATGAAAGGTGGTTTATCTGAGCATCCTTTCTGTCAAAGTTGGACTACATGAAGACAGCTTTGGAAAGAAGTCCAATAAGAAGAAAGAGAAGCATAGGCATCCAAGAAAAAAGGTAGGGGGTGGAAATACATGGACAAATATCAGAGCCTAATAGGAGAGAGTTGGAAGCAGGAGCGACATCCACTTCCATAACAGCTTGCCTCCGGAAACCCTGTGAACCTGGAGAGAGGATGAAAGACATGTAAGTGTCGAGGACTCTCCTTCATAGGGTCGCTATGAGTCCTGCGACTCGACAGCACTTAACAACAACGATAGGAGAGAGGGAACCGAAGTGACAGGGGCGATCTTATGCTCCTAACTTGCATCACTGCACTGTTGTTGTGTACCGTCGAGTCAGAACTGACCTGTAGCTGACCCGTGCCCATCCTTTGTTGAACTAGAGTTAAACAAACAAACAAACAAGTTGGTGAAGTGGCTATCTTTATTCACAGAAGAGGAAACCGAGGCTCAGCAAGGTCATAAAGTTCAGTAGTTGGTAATGGAGATAGAGAATTTTAAACCAGTTTCTATTGGACTGTAAACCCTGTGGTTTATTGGAATCTTAGAGAAGAGTAACTCGTTCGGATGGGCAGGAGGTTAGAGGAAACAGAAGTGAGAGAAGGTAGATGGGAAAAAAATGAACATGACAGCTATATTATTAATAATATCTAACATTTTTGGAACTGCCTACCCTGTGTTGTATTTGTCCTAGGTTCAATAATCTGCTCGAGGCCACACAGACAATAAATGGAGGAGCCATTGTTTAAATTCAATTCTTTTGACCGCACAATTACGGTTCATGGGTTTAAAGTTTAATAGGTGAGTCATAACAAGTAATTTAAGCCTTTAAAATGTTTTAAAATTGTGATTTGAGTGATGGTTTACAAAGCAAGTTATTTTTTTCATTCAACCATTAATAATTTTATTCTCTTTCATACGGGTTTGAGTACAGAGGACTTCTTTTTTGGCTGTAGGCAAGTCTCAAGCCTGGGTTTTGTTCCATCACTCTCTCTTCCCTTCCTGTCCAGTTCTGTCACATTGCCATCACTGTTTCTTCTGCCCATGTGGACGTAAGTGGATCCTTTCACAGGGTGGAGACAAAGAAGTAGCCAGCTTGACCAAGATCTTTATGACCAAGGCATTGTATTTATTTAAGTACATTTTTTATTTTCTATTGTTTGCTTACCATTGTCTTATATTGTTTGCTTATAAAGTTTGAATACATTGTTTTCACAGTATCTTTATTCACATTGTATTTCATACAATCACTCCCATTCTTTGTATTTTATGAAGTTAATCAATACCAAAATATGCCCTCTTTTTCCAGATCCCTGCTGGATCTTTCCCATTTCCTTTACCTACTCATCCCTCTACCCATGACCCCCCCGCCCATTCTCATTCCTCTGCTCCTACCTTCCCCCCTTTGATCATCAGACCTACTTCTATGATAATGGTCTTATACAGTATTTGTCCTTATGGGACTGACTTAGTTCACTTCACATTTAAAGGCATTATATGTATGACAACACTCTGGAATAAGAGGTACATTACATAGTGGACTGGGGGAGGGGGAAGGTGGAGGGATGGAAGAAAATGGACAACAATGAATGAATGAATGAAAGAAAATCCAACCTTTCTATAAAGTTTTGTTAAAATCTAATTTAAAAAAATACTTAAAAAAAAAAAAAGACAAGCAGTGGTCTCTGGGAGGGCAGAGGACATAGTTTCCAGACTTTTCTTTTTGCAACTTTACCTTGGATGGATGCAATTCAAACACCAGCCTTAACTCCGAAAGACCTGAGACTGCTTGTTCAAAAGGTGGATTTCCTGACTCCACCCCAAAGATTCAGATCTTCAGCAGGACTGAGAGTCTGCCCCTCAGACTCTTTGGAGAGTCTGTAGAATGAGAACATGGCCCTCCACGGTTCAGTGCATCCCTGGATGTTAGCTGTTGCTGTGGAGAGAGCGTGGGATGCCAGCACCTTGGCTTGGCTGCCTTCCAGGGTTCAGAGACACTGACCTGGAGGAGAGGCCTGTGTAGGAGCCTCTGTCTTTCGGAATTACTGATGTGGTTAGTGTAGCAACGTGACTGTCTGTGGACGAAAGAAGGTAGGTCGGATACGAGAGTCTCCCTCAGTGAGCATATGTGCGTCATCTGAGTCATAGGTTGTAGCTTTACTCTCAAAAACAATGAATTTTTGTTACTGTCAGCATCTTGGTTGGCCCACAACAAAGAGGGCAGGTCGAATGCAGTGCAGAGGTGGAGAGGCCCAGATACAGGGCTCAGGTGATCCTTGAGGGCATGGTTGGGTTTGGGAAATGTGGAAAGCTTTCTCCTGAAGACTAATAGTTTTAAAACTGATGGATACAATATAAAAATATGTTTATGGAAAATCCAGCTGGAGGACATAAGAATGATCTTGAATGAGTATTCAGATGCTAGCCATTTGCAGTCACCTGGGTTAGCTGATCCAGGCCAGCATCCTCTAAGGAAATAAATGTCAACTTGAATGTACTTAAATATAATTTGATGCTCTGTTCTTGTTGCTGTGTACAACAGAGTTGGAACTGACCGATAGGGGACCCTCTGGCAGGTATTCAAAGGCTGGTAACTGCACAGGACAAGATTGCCCATCCTCCTCCTGTGGATCAGCTGGTGGATTTGAACCATGTGCCTTCGGGATTGCAGCATAGCCTCTCTTGCCACTAGGTCAAATTTGAAGCTCTTAAAAAAAGGGAACTCCTCAGGTCTACCTCAGAATCAACTGAGTTAGACTTTTGGGAGTGAGGCTTGAGAATCTATGTAAAGTTCCCTGGGGTTTCTTAAGTATCAGCCTAGAGACTAGCATGTGAAAACCATGACACTAAGGTAGGAGGCCACTCAGTAGTAGAACATTTCCCTCCCATGCAGGAGACCTGGGTTTGATTCCAGGCCTGGGCAGCTCAGCCCCACCACCATCTGTCTGTCAGTGGAGATGCGTGTTGCTATGATGCTGAATAGGCTTCCCTTAAGTTCTAGACCAAGATTAGGAAGAAGGGCCTGATGGCATCCTTCCCCAAATCAGTAAGTGCAAACCCAGTGAGTAGCAATGGTTTAATCCTCTTGCTCAGGGCGTTGTCATTTGTTGGGGGCTGAATTGATGGCAGCTGAGGATTTTGAAGCTCCATCTCACATACCCTGGGCATGTTGCTCCGAGGGACCAGTTTTTAGAGAAGGACATCATGCTTAGAAAGGTGGGAGAGACAGCGAAGGAGAGGAAGACCCAGGATGAGATGGATTCACACAGTGACTGGGGCACTGGGAGCAGGTGTGTCAGAGCTGGTGAGATTGGCTCAGGATAGACGTTCTGAGCTATCATGAAGACGGTTACAGGTGACCCGCTGGCACATAAAACCACCACCAACAACATAAGAAGAGAAAGAGAATGCTGGGTTGAAAATGGTGATATCACATTAACTTTTCTCTCCTTGCTCCATTTTTGTCCCTTCCCGTCTCTTTCCTCTTTAAAATGGGTTGGGGCTTAAAAGAGCATTTCTCAGTTATCCCAGGAATGTATCCAATGGTGGAAAAATCTGAAAGGGTTTGAGGTATATTTAAATAGGAATTGATTGTCTTTTTTCACCTGTTCACTGATCTTTCTTATGTTAGTTTCAGGATGTGGACTCCCAGGCCCAGAAAGCCATGAAGTAGAAGGTGGATGACATCTGTCGAGTTGTAGCAAACGGAGTCCCTGCCCTTGGCAAGGTGGGACAATGACTTCTGAGGTCTTTTACAACACAGACATTTCCTGGCTTCCATGTTAACCACTTCAAATGGTTTTCTTTTTTTTACAAAAATCTGTTTCTGTATCTACCTGGGATCTTTGCAGGGGAATAACGCCTAGCGGGGCAGGGCGGAGGGCTGGAATCATTTAAGTAGTGAGAAGCTGAAAGTAACTGAGTTGAGTGGAAGGAATTAGGGTACGTGAAGTCTCTCAATTTACCACATTTGAGTCATAGGAGGCATCGTTACTCTTACTTGCAAGCTTTGTCTACATCAGTGTCTTTCCAGGCGTAGGTCAAGCCCAAGAAGACAATTTGGAATTTAGAAGTGATGCTCACCAGAGATGCTTGACGAAACAGCCCAGGGGTCAAACAGAAACAAGACAGCATTCACCTTAGTTGCCTCCCTCAAGCAGTTTCTTGGGGGAAAAAAAAAAAAAGAAGCAAAAAAAAAAAAAAGCTTGCTTTCTGCACCTTCTTCTGGGGTAGTGGTGGGGAGTTGTCAAGGATGAGCTGGGATATTTCTATTGCTTTGGTCTCTGAAATCCTCCTAGGTGAAAGGAAAAGTAGCTGGGCTTTTGAAATGTGGGTGCTGACTGCCATGGCTGAACAATCAGCATACCAGGAAATGCTCATTTTCAGAAGCCACTTACCTTTTTCTTTTGAAATGAAACTCTCCTTCAAAGCCACACCCAAGATTGGATATTCTGTGGACACTGTGCTGATCACTCTGGCATTAATTGTAATCTCCTCTGATCTATCATTCATTTTGCTCTTCATTAGTTATCTGGGTGAACGATGCTAAATCTTTGAGAGTGGAATAGGCTGTGCATATGGAGTGATAGAGACTTTGAAGGAAGGATACTATCGAAGGAATCAGGGAGGAGTCAACGAGTGAGGGGTGCGTGTGCGAAGGGCCAAGGGAGGAAGAGGTTCTGTGAACAGAGGTCTGAAGGACAGCAAGCTGTCCATTAAGCAGAGGGCTTTAAAGTGCATTTGATTAACATTCAGAGATAGATAATCCAGAAACTGCTGCTGGGAGGACACATCTTTCCCTTTTGAGGGAATTTGCAATAATGTGATTACCCACCACAGATAATCAGCTGAAACAAGTATCAGGACAAATTTCAAGGTTCCCAGCTCTAGGGCATTTTGGTCTTGAGGACAAGCCTTCCTTGTGGCTCAATGAGGAAGGAAAGAAATGTAATCACTACCTGGTGCTAACGGTAGTGGGGGTTGGGTGGCTTTGAGTGAACTCAAACTCCTAGCAGCCCTACGAACAGCACGATGACACTTTGCCCTATTCCGTGCCATCCGCAGTATCTGCCACGTTCAGGCTCATTGCTGCCTTCGATCTGGTTGAAGATCTTCCTCTCTCCCTCTGACCCTCTACTTTTCCAAGCATAACGTCTTTCTCTAAGGATGGGGACCTTCTGAAAATGTGCCTGAAGTATGCCAGATGCAGTTAACCATCTTTTTTTTCTTTTGAGAGAAACTTATATTTAGAATTAGCCACCTGGACTCAGTTTAGATGATCCCAATTTTGTTGGCAACATCCAAAGCATCATAGTCAGGAGTAAGTAGAACACAGGCCTTCTTCTCCCCATCAGGCCTAATCAAAGTGTTGACTTGGCCACATCAATGTCATAGAGCTTCTTTACAGCTTGTTTGATTTGGTGCTTGTTGGCCTTGACATCCACAGTGAACACAAGTGTGTTATCTTCTATCTTCTTCATAGCTGACTCAGTGGTCGGGGAAATTTGATGATGGCTTAGTGGTCAAGCTTGTTTCTTCTGGGAATGTTCTTCCAGGGGTATTTGGGCTGTCTTCAGAGTCTCAGCGTCTTAGGCTGCTGGAAGGTGGGTGACGTGCGGTTCTTCTTTTTTTTTTTTTTTTTTTGTCTGTGGATGCCCTTCAGGACACCTTCTTGGCCTTTAATGCCTTTGCTTTGGCTTCAGTTTTGGGACGGGCAGCAGCTTCCTTCTTCACTTTCAGTGCCATCTTTGTAGAAAGGTGGGTTTTTGATGCTTTTAAAGTGGATGAGAGTAGATTGTCCAGC
>NW_006399813.1:6636911-6651053 GCF_000299155.1 Elephantulus edwardii
TTTTTTTTGCCTGTGGATTTCCCTTCAGGACTGCCTTCTTGGCCTTTAACACCTTTGCTTTGGCTTCAGTTTTGGGAGGGGCAGGGGCTTCCTTCTTCACTTTCGGCACCATCTTCGTAGGCATTTAACCTTCTTTGCCTCCATAGAGCACCCTGGTTGTGATTCTTCCAAGACAGATTTGTTCTTTTGGCAATCCATGGTATAAGGAATAATACCAAAGCCACTTTAGAAGCACTGGTTCTTCGGTTTTCTTTATTTGTTGTCCAACTTTCACATGCAGAGGAAGCCATTGAATAAACTGACTCCCAAAAGGTCAGAGGAGAGCACCTCACATGAGGAGTCTGTATGGCAGCAAAGGAAGGATGGAGGCTCTGGAAGCAAACTTGTACTGCTCCCCCAAGACCCCGGAGCGGGTCTTATTTATGGGGGATGAAAAGGACTCGTTCTGTATGATGACAGTGATATTCCTCAAGGTGGCATCGTGATAGTTGCTGCTTGTAAGATTCGATACCTAAAGCAGCCATTGAGGGAGACAGATACTGAATTTTTAGGCAGATGATCCACGTTGGTCCTGCAGTATCTGCCATTGACTATGTATGTCCCTCAAGCTAGGTTCAGTCCCCCTCCCTCCCCCTTCCATGGTGCTCTCATCAGAAAAGAGTAAATAGTGATTGTGCTCACTTACTCATTGCCAATAAGCCTGAACTGACTCATAGTCATGACCCTGCAGTGGGGTTTTGGAGGTTGTAAATGGCATAGGAGGAGATTGCCCACTTTCACCCCCTGCTCCCCTGCCCCAAGCCACTGGTGGGTTCAAGTGTCCAGAGGGGCATCACCATTGGGTTAGCAGCACCATTCCCATTGTACTGTGACCTCAGAGCTCCCTCAAGTAATGTCCAGTGAACCCCATATCCTCTCCCCATGTGTGGTCCCCATACATGATAGGCTTTGTAATCTGCACCATCAGGTATGTTTGCTCCTGGATTCTGCAGAGTAACATGTCCTTCTTCAGTTCCAGGGGGATAAGAGCATGGGACACAGGATGGGCATGGAGGGCAGGATGGTCTGGGACTTTATTCATTGCCTATTTCTGCTAGGTTCTTAGTTTAGTGCAGCCTCAAAGAAAGACTGTTGACTAGCAGAGGGAGCCCTTGTGGCCTCGTTTATAGAGAGTTGGGATGCTAAACCCAGCAGCCACACCCGCTCTCGTTGTTTGAACCCAAGAGCTGGATGAAAGAGGGAAAAATGGGCACTTTCCTTCTGTTCTATTTACAGCTTCAGAAACAGGATTAGATCTGAGTTGGTTCTGATGGGATGGTGATGATTTTGAGTGGAATTGGCCAGCTGAGTAAAATGTTCCTCTGCTGCTGGTGGTAGTTACATGTTGTCAGACCAGCTACAACTCATAGTGACCACGGAAACAACAGATCTGAACTGGCATCCTCACATGTTGGAGTCCATCATTATGCAGTCACTGTGCCTGTCCGTCTTGTTGAGGGTCGTCCTCTCTATGCTGACCTTCTGCCTTACCCAGCATGATGTTTGGTTGCGACTTTAAAACGTTGATTTTTAATCATTTATGCAGTCTTTAAGAAAGTCTATGCTCTCGTGAGACCTGCTCATTGGGGGACCTCACCTTCGTTCTGCTGTAAGACGCCAAGGCCTGTGTGGCATGGCTGGCCCAGGAGTGTCTTCCCGTCACTGTTTCCCCTGCGTCTGCTAAAGGCTGCGGTCCAGCTCAGGCACACTCACAGCCTGGGCAGCACCAGAACCACCGCCTGCCAGGTTGAGGGGCTGCAGTTTTAGAGAGCAGTCCCACCCAGAGCACTAGACTACTTCCCCGCTGCCTGGAGACCCCACTAACCTGCTGCTGAGAGACCACCAAGCGCTATCCTTGCTATCCAGTATCTGGAGCACCAATATCACAGGTACTTTTGCCTGAAACACTGATGTCTAGCTACACCACATGGGACCCCTTAAACTCAAGCAGAAGGGGCAGGGCCAGGTTAAGCCCAGCTAAGGTATTGTTTCTAGAAGGGAACAGGCTTCTTCTTTTACCATTCAGGTACTTTGCATGAAGCACTGCTGTCAGGCCCAAGACCTACAGGAAAGGGAGCACAAATGTATAGGTCCTTCACAAAACATTGCCATACTCTGGGTCATTATATAGTTACAACAATCTAACATCTACCAAGTAAGTAAGAAAAGACCCATGTAACATCAAGAAAGCAGTAATTTACCTCAGTCATCAGAAACCCCCCCCAAATAACCCTTCTCCTAAAAAGCATACCCAATGAATATCCCAGATAGGGAGAACCAGAAGAAATATGGTGATGTAGAGTTATCTGAACAGCTACAGAAGAAGATGCAAATGATGGAAGAAACAATGGAAGTCAATAAGAAAGTAAATACCTCAGAGACAATAATCCAGAAGAAATATATAGAGGAAGAGCAACTTAAACAGCTGTGGAAGAAAATGCAAAAGGTGGAAGAAAAACAAATTAATAGTATAGATAAAGAGGTATGTTGTTGTTATGTGCCGTCAAGTTGCCTGCGACTCATAGCGACCCTATATGTACAACAGCCCTAAACCCTGCTCTATCCTGTGCCAATCGCATTGCCTCTGACATGCCCATCCCGATTACCCCAGTCACTGAATCAATCCACCTCATAGAGGAAGTCTTCCCCTCTTGTGACATCCCTCCACCCTCCCAAGCATGATGTCCCTCTCCAAGGACCTGTCCCTCCTTACAACATGTCCAAAGTGTGTCAGACAAAGCCCCAGAATCCTTGCCTCCAAGGAGCAGCCTGGTTTAACCCTCTCCAGGATGATGTATAGGAACTTTAAAAATCATCACAAGACAGAGGGTACAGCCAACACAGTTCTAGAAATAATAGAAAAGCATGAAAATACAGTCAAGAATATTAAGACCAAAATGGCAGAATTGTTCAACAAGCTGGTAGAACAAAATAGTAGAACTGAAGAGATGGAACAGAGTCAGTGAGCTGGAAGACAGTCTCACTGGAAACCCAGTAGAAGAAAAATCAGAGATGAGATTCAAAGAAAATGAAGAAAACATTAGAATCATGTGGGATGACATCAAAAGGAACAACATGCATATGATTGGAATTCTAGAACATGGGAGTGACAGGAAAGGCACGGAGAAAATTGTGGAAGAAGTACTATAAGAAATGGGGAAATCCGCATTCAAGAAGTACAGTGAACACCAAATAGACTAAACCCCAAAAGAAAAACACCAAGACATATCTTAGTCAAATTTTCCAAATTAAAAGATAGAATACTAAATAAAAGCAGTACAAGAAAAACAAAGAGTCACCTATAAAGAAAGAATTATATAGTCACCTATAAAGAAACAACTAGATTAAGTTCTGATATCTCAGCAGAAACCATGTGAGTCAAAAGATTATGGGATGGCATATACAAAATGTTGAAAGAAAACAATTGCTAGCCAAGGGCCCTATACACAGCAAAGCTCTCCATCAACTATGAAGGAGAAATTAGATCCTCTGCAGAAAAGAAGGAATTTATGAAAACAAGACAAAAACTACAAGAAATTTTAAGTGAGTCCTTCAT
The DNA here is from genome assembly GCF_000299155.1 of Elephantulus edwardii. Classification (NCBI taxonomy): domain Eukaryota; kingdom Metazoa; phylum Chordata; class Mammalia; order Macroscelidea; family Macroscelididae; genus Elephantulus; species Elephantulus edwardii. The sequence continues at coordinate 6,640,507 of NW_006399813.1, forward strand.
ACAGAGACACCAGAGGAAAGTGGATGAACCATAGTAACCAAACAATAGAAAAAGAAACACATCAAAATGGCAATGATAAAACCTGGCCTGACAATAATCATGTTAAACGTGAATGGACTAAATGCACCAATCAAAAGAAAAAGAATAGCAGAGTGGATAAAAAGTAAAACAAAACAAAGCCCATCAATACGTTGCCTGCAAGAGACAGGTCTCAAAAAAGAAGAGAAAGACAGACTCAAAATCAAAGACTGGAAAAAAAAATACCAAGCAAATGGCAGCCACAGTGGGGGGAGGGGAAGAAGTGGCAATACTAATCTCTAATAAAATTGACTTCAGAATGAAAACCACCATAAAAGATAGAGAAGGGCATTATATACTGATTAAAGGCAAAATAGATCAAGAAGATATAACCTTCATTAGCATTTATGTACCATTAAATGATAGCTCTGCAAAATACATAAAACAATGGTTAGCAGAATTGAAGAAATAAATAGTACTACAGTAGTAGGAGGAGATTTCAACACACTACTATCACAAGGTAGGTCATTAGAAAAGAACATCAAAAAATATGAATAAGATCTAAACTATACAATGAGCTAACTTGTGGATATATTAGAGGTACTGTACCCAGCTAAAATTCAGTTCACTTTCTTCTCAAGTGCACATGGGTACATTCTCCAGTTCTTAGCAATAGACACATAAAAAAGGAAGAAAGAAGAAGAATCAGTGACCTCAGCACCTTCAGCAAATAGAAAAATATTAACAATCTAATCCTACAACCTCTAGAAGAAAAGAAATGAGGACAAGAACTGAAATCAATGAGAAAACAGAAAAACAATTGAAACCATCAATAAGACAAGGAGCTGGTTTTATGAAAGGATCAATAAAATTGACAAACCACTGGCAAATTTAACAAAAGAAAAAAGAAGACATATATAACTTGATTAGGAAATGATACAAGTTACATCACAACAAAACAAGATGAAATTAAATTGATAATGTCAGAATACTATGAAAAGCTATAATAAGATAAATTAGGAAACCTAGAGGAAATGGACAAATTCCTTGGAACTCATGCCATACCCTGACTGACAAGGATAGATACAGAACACTTGAACAGACCCAGCACACAAGATGGTATTGAGCAAGTCATAAAAAAGACTTCCCCATAAGAAAATTCATGGACCAGATGGCTTCACAGCTCAATTATACTAAACATTCAGAGAGGATCTATCACTCACTAGTTCTACTTAAATTATTTCAAAAAATTGAAAAAAAGGAACACTCCCAGAGTCATTCTGTGAAGTAAGCATAAACCTAATACCAACACCAGGCAAAGATATTACCAAGAAAGAAAACTGCAGACCAATATCTCTCACAATACAGATGCAGAAATCCTTAACAAAATCCTAACCAATAGAATCCCAAACCATGTCAAAACAATAATTCATTATGACCAAGCAAGATTCATTACAGGTGTGCAAGAATGGTTCAACATAAGAAAACCAATCAGTGTAATTCACCATAGTAGCAATGCAAATAACAAGAACATATAGTCTTAGCAATTGATGCAGAAAAGGCATTTGATAAAATCCAACACCCCTTCCTGATAAAAAACACTTAGCATAATGGGAATAGAAAGGAATTTCCTCAACATAGTGAAAAGTGTATATGTAAAATCAAGAGCAAATAATCATTCTTAGTGGAGAAAGATGAAAAGTATTTTCCTTGTGAACAGATAAGGATGCCAACTGTCACCATTTCTATTCAATATTGTAGTGCAGAGTGCTTGCTAGGGCAATAAGACAAAAGAAGGATATAAAAGGCATCCAGATACGCAAAGAAATGGTTAAACTATTGCTATATGCAGATGATATGAGTGTACATAGAAAACTCAAAAGGACTCAACAAAAGAACAGTTACAGCTAGTAGATTAATTTAGTACAGTGGCAGGATATAAGATCAATATTCAAAAATCAGTGGGATTCTTCTACAGTAACAAGGAGAACTCAGAGAAGGAAACCAGGAAAGCAATACCAACTACAATAGCCAACCACAAATTGAGATACTTGAGAGTGAATCTAACTAGAGATACAAAAGACCTATACAAAGAAGACATTTTTGCGAGACACAATGAAAGACCTAAGTAAATGGAAAAATGTGCCATGTTCATGGATAGGAAGACTCAATATTGTGAAAATGACAATCCTACCAAAAGCAAGCTACAATTTTGACGCAATCCTGATACAAATGCTAAATTCCTTTTTCAAGGAGATCGAGAGGGAAATTGTCAAGTTTATTTGGAGAGGAAAGAGACCCCCAAAGCACTTCTGGAAAAAAAATAATGGTGTGAGAGGCATAGCACCCCCTGACATCAAAAACACAGTGTTAGTAACAGACACATAGACCAATGGAACAGAATTGAGAACCCAGAAACAGACCTAACTATTAAGAAGACCATAGCCTGGATTAGGCACACCTTTGTCTCTAGACTGACTTCGTTGCCTTTCAGCACTTTGGCGAGGTGCATGACAGTAGATTTTCCAAATGCAATTTGTCTTTTGATTACCTGACTACAGGTGTTAAGAGTGTTGTTTGTGGGGCCGAGCAAACTGTAATTACTAATAACCTCAATCCCTTCTCCATTTATCATGGTGCTGCCAATTGGCCCTGTAGTGAGAATCTTTGTCTTCTTGATGCTGAGCTTCAATCCATATTGAATCCATATTGAATCCATACAGTCCTTGACCTTCTGCAGCAAGCACTTCAAGGCCTTCTCAATTTCAGCAAGTAAGGTTCTTTCATCTGCATTATAGTAGGTTGTTGACAAGTCTTCCTTCAATCTTGATGCCACACTCCTCCTCATAAAGCCCTGCTTCCCAAATGATCTGTTCTGCATACGGATTGAAAAGGTATGGGGACCTGATGCATACCTGACACACTCCTTTCCTGATTTTGGGCCATGCAGTGTTTCCTTGCTCTGTTCTGAGGACTGCTTCTTGGTCCTAGTATAGGTTTCACATAAGCACAATCAAGTGTTCTGTGATTCCCATTTTCCTCAAGATTAGCCACAATTTATTGTGACCCACCTAGTCAAATGCCTTTGCATAGTAAACAAAACACATTCTTCTGGTACTCTCTGCTTTCTGCCAAGATCCATCTGACACTGGCAATAATGTCTCTAGTGCCACGACCTTTCCCCACCCCCCCCAACCTCAGGAATTAAGTAACATTTATTTTCTGTGTTTTTTTAAAAGAATTTTTTATTACTAATTTTAATGAACATTTACAGAGATTTTGGATTTCCATTCTTTCATTGTTGCACTTTTCTCCCTGCCCCCCCTGCCCCCGTTCACTCTTCTTTTTCAAACGTAAAAGAAAAATTCCTTCATTGGTATACAATCTACTCCCCCCCCACCCTGCCTCCCGGAGAATACTCCACTCTGCACCCCACACCTGTTCTTTTCTCCCACGTAATTGGACTTGCACTGCAAATACAGTTCTTTGTCAAGCTTGAATCAGCAGAAAGTAAATATGTCATTCGTAAGTTTTAGAAACATTCTCCCATTCACACAAAATCAAACAAATCAAATGCCATAATTTGTCATTTTATCATTAGGAAGTTTTACTGACCACGACCTTTTCTAAACCCAGCTTGTATTTCTGGTAGTTTCTGGATAATCTTCAGCATGATTTTGCTAGACTGTGTGATATTAGTGATATTTTTCAATAATTTTCACACTGTGTTGATTCACTTTTTTTTGGAATAGGAATAAATATGGATCTCTTCCAGTCAGTTTGCCAAGTAGTTGGATTAATCATAGGGTTGCACAATTTGATGGGTGGACAGAGAAGTGGGTGAAGGAAATCCAGAGTGGAAAACAATGTATATGAACTTATGAACTTAGTAAATAAACCAGTATAAGGTATAAAAAAAAGAAAGTTTGCAATGCACTCCTCCCTAACCCCAGACTTTTGTCTAATTTTAGGAGAAAATGTGAATCTGGGATCTCTACCTTTTAGAATAAACAGGTGAAAAAGTAAATAATGGCACACAATTGCCACTAGGTGGTGCCAAGCAACTTCAGTGGGTCGCAAGAAAAAGATTTATAAGAAGAAACAGAGCAGCTGGGGGTGAGGTGAGGTTTCAGGGAGTGTGAGAGTGATGAGAAGATATGTTTCCGGTAAATAATTTGCAATATATTATAATTTCCAATAATACTGGCAGGAATTTGATCAGACTAATAGTAGATGGGGTAAAAAAAGCCAGACTTGGCTTGATGATAGCATTGTTTTTTAAAAAAAATCAGTGAATGGCCGTGTTGTGGTTCAGGAATTTCCAGGTGTGGAATCAACCATATATTCATGTTCTTGAATACTGCAAAGCAACTTAATCTGGGGAGTTACTTTCAAGGGGTTACTGATTATTCCTAAACACTCTTCATTCCCATTGAGCTCATAATGAGCTTCAGATCCAACATTACAGGAAGGTTTGCCCAGAGTCTGACTCAAGAGAAAATAGTTTATATGCTTAAGAAAAGGATTTTACAATATGTATTGGCAGAAAAGTCAAACATGTGGGAGCAGGGAGCAAATTCCAGAAGTCTTACATCAAAGAGGATGAGATGTTAACGCAGAGTCAGATTGAATTTATTTGGCCCTTTTATCAGTTATTCTGGGTTAAATGTGTTCGTTTGTATTTCTAGAAGCATCTCTGAACATTGCTTGGTCGACTGAAGTTTAGACTTTCTGGTGGCATATGTCTCGTGCAGTTAGAATACCAATAGTTACCTGATATGAAGCAAGGGAGGCATTTAAGACTTATGGAGAAAGTATTGATAGGGTGATTGTATCACAAGAGAGCTACACATCTAACTTCCAAATCCATAATAGACTTCAGAGGACACTCCCTTCATTAAATCAATGAGAAATACATGTGGTTATTATTTGCCATTGAGTGGCTCTATGTACAGCAGCTCTGAAGCCTGCCCTGTCCTGAGCCAGTCTCACTGACTCTGATACACCTACCCCCATTGTCCAAGTTCAATCCATCTCATCCAGGATCTTCCTCTCCTGTGCTGTTCCTCCATCTTTCTGAGCATGATGTCTTTCTCCAAAGACTGGTCCCTCCTGGCCATGTGCCCAAAGTATGTGAAATGGAGCCTCAAAATCCTAGACTCCAAGGAGAAACTTGGTTTCGCTTTCTCCAAGACAGACCTATTTGTTTTCTTAGCACTCCATGGTATGTTCAAGACTCTTCTCAAAACACCACAACTCAAAGGTATCAATTCTTCATCTGTCCTTAGTCTCTGATGCATAGCAAGTAATGGCGAAGATCATGGCCTTGATCAGGCATATATTAATCTGTAGACTGACATCATTGCTCTTTGGCCTTCTGGAGAGGCCGGTCTCTGACAGCAGATTTTCCCAACACAATTTGTCTTTTGATTTCCTGACTGCTGGTACCAAGAGTATTGATTGTCGACTCGAGCAAGCTGTAATTTTGACAATCTCAATCTCTTCTCTATTTCTATGGTGCTGCCAGTTGGCCCAGTGGTGAGAATCTTTGTCTTCTTGATGCTGAGCTTCAATCCATATTGACGACTACAGTCCTTGACCTTCTGCAGCAAGCGCTTCAGGTCCTCCTCAGTTTCAATAAGTAAGGTTGTGTCATAGGCATAACGCAGGTTGTTGATGGGTCTTCCTCCAATCCTGATGCCACATTCCTCCTCAGAAAGCCTGTTCTCCAACTTCAGTGTCAGCTGTGAAAACTAGGCTTGGTGCTGATTGCAGCACAGACCACCAACTATTCAGATGCAAGTTCAAATTAAAGCTAATGAAGGTCAGATTGAATCCAAATCTGATCCTGAGTCTACCCCACCTGAAATTAAAAACCAACTCAGGAGCAGGTTTGAGGCCTTGATCATTAATGAACAAAGACCAGATCAGCTATGGGAGGATCTCAAGAATATCATCCATGAAGAATGCAAAAGACAGAAGAAGAAAAGATCAAAATGGATGTCAGAAGAGACTTCAAATATTGCAATAAAGTGCCAAAAAGCCAAAGCAGAGGGAAGCAATTAAAAAAGTTAAGGAGCTGAATAGAGGATTTGAAAGGACACCTCAAGAAGATAAAGCAAAGTGTTATAATGAAATGTGCAAAGAGCTGTATTCGGGAAATCAAAAGGCCAAACTCACTCAGCATTTGTTATACTGAAGGAACTGAAGAACAAATTCAAGACTTGAGTTGAAATACTTAAGGATGATATGGGGAGAATATTGAATGACCCAGGAAGCATTTAAAGAACATGGAAGTAGTATATAGAGTCACTATACCAAGAAGAATTGGCTGGCAGAGAAGAATTTCAAGAAACAATATATGATTAAGAGACAATAGTGATGAAGGAGGAAGTTCAGGCTGCTCTGAAGGACTTGGCAAAAAAAAATACCCCCCCAGGAATTGATGGAGTACCAATTAACATATTTCAGCAAACAGACACTGTTCTGGATGTGCTCACCCAGTTGTGCCAAGAAATCTGGAGGACAGTTACCTGGCCAACTGACTGGAAGAGATCCATATTTATTCCCATTCCAAAACAAGGTGACCCAACAGAGTGTGGAAATTATAGAATAATGTCACATGCAAGCAAAATTCTGCTGAAGATTATAAAAAAAAAATGACTGGAACAGTATGTTGACAGAGAACTACCAGAAATACAAGCTGGGTTTAGAAGAGGTCATGGCACTAGAGACATTATCTCCAATGTCAGATGGATCATAGCAAAAAGCAAAGAGTACCCCAGGAATATCTATCTGTATTTCATTAACTATGTGAAGGCCTTTGACTGTGTGGATCACTACAAATTGTGTTTAACCTTACGGAGAGTGGGAATCCCAGAACACTTGATTGTGCTTATTTCTCGGACCAGGAAACAATCTTCAGAACAGAGCAAGGAAACACAGCATGTTTTAAAATCAGGAAAGGAGTGTGCCAGGGATGCATACTATCTGTATACCTTTTCAATCTATACGCAGAACAGATCATTCGGGAGGCTGGGCTTTACGAGAAATACATAGCTGAAGATATTTCTTGCGTCTTGGAAAGACCCCAGTAGCTGTCTTCTAAAAGCCAGGAATAGTGATGGGGTACCTCCATTGTGTTGAGCTCCCTGATGTCAGTTGATGGGATTCCCATATAACAGAAGCTGAATAATAAGACTTAGATACCAAGGGACTGCATGTACTACAGAGAGTACAGAGGAAGAGTGAAGATCAGATTGTTTTGACCTCTAGAGATCTTTCATGGGAGTAAGTTATAGTATTTCTTTTGTTACTGTGTGCTGTCAAGTTGGAACCAATTCATAGCTGACCCTGTAGTGAGTTTTCAGGGGCAATAAATTGCACGGGAAGAGATTGACCATTTTTCCCCCCTGCAGAGCAGTTGGTAGATTCAAACCATCTACCTTTATGTTGATAGCAAAGCTCTTTACAACTGAGCCTCCAGAGCTATGTCGTATTCCTAGGGATGAAAAAGATTCACGACCCATTTACAACATTGCTTCACCTGTGTACAAAGTCTGATGGCTAAAAAATCAGAATTGAGATGCCTCTTACCCAATTCCAGACTAAAACCCTTTGATTGAAAGGGAACTCAATAATTTCATTCCATGTGTGATTCAGTATGTGATTTCACTTAGCATCTTTCCCTAGCCACTTCAGTGCTTGTTCACAGGATCTGGGAATAAAATGGCCATAATGGCATGGATGGAGACTGTGGTCAATAGTGTGGACCTGTCATCTTCAAGGTTTATAGGATTAATGAGTTTATATAGCTAATGAGCCACATTGCACCATTGTGTAGTGTGGTTCCAGTAAGCCCCCAGGTTCAGCTTGATTACATCGATCCCCCTTTCATCACGGAGAGGAGCAAAGATACTTCCTTTCTAAAGGAGATATGTTGTTCTGGATATAGATTTATTTTCCTTCCCCAAAAACTATTGCCAGTACCACCATCTGTGGTTTTAAAATAGAAGACTCTTCACTCAGCGTTGCTTCTGATCAACAAAGTAATTTCTAAAGAAGTGTAGGAACGGGTTCATGCTCATGGAATTTGCTGGTATTACCACATACCCCCACCACTCATCTGTCAATTTGCTGTACTGTGGTGGCTCGTGTGATGCTCAAGCCGTGCCACTGGTATTTCAAATACGAGCAGGGTCACCCATGGTGGGCAGGTTTCAGTGGAACTTCCAGATTAAGACTAAGACATAGGACTTGCCATCCACTTCTGAAAGAACAGGCTTTTGAAATCCTGGTGGATAAAGGAAGAACAGTGGTGGATGCAGTGCCAGAAAATGAGCCCTTCAAGTTGGAAGGCATGCAAAATGTAACCAGGCATGAGCTGCCTCCTCAGATAAATAGCGTCTCCTGTAATGGTGCAGATGGAGTAAAGCTTTCACTCAGTGAAGGACCTTCATTTCCAGAAGACTCAAAATGAGGAGAAACAGCTACAGATATCCATTAATTATTGGGACATAGACTATATGAAGAAAAAAATCTAAGAAAATGGGAAATTGGCAAAACCAAAACGGAATACATAAAGATCAATATTTTGAGCATTCATGAGGTGAGACAGACTGGTGGTTTCTGTTTTTAATCAGATAATCACATGATCTGCTATTCCAGAAACGACAGAAAGGAATGGTGTGGGATTAATTATCGGATCTATCCTGAAGTACAGTACTGTAAGTGATAGGATACTATCCATATGCATACGAAGAAGTCATGTGAAAACAACCATTATTCAAATATTTTCAGCAGCCTGAAAGCCATAGATGGTGAAACTGAGGATTTCTGCCGGATTTTACAGTATGAAATTGTTCGAACATGCAACCAAGACACATTAATAGTAGTTGATGACTGAATGTGGAAGCTAGAAAAGACAGACTTGGTGACAGAAATGAGGTGGAAGATTGTGTTTTGTGCAATCAATGATTGATTTCATTGCAAATGCCTTTTCTCTGCTAGCTGAGTATAAAGTGCCTTTTTTTTTAAAAAAAAAGGTTTTTTGGTTTGCAGACAATTATTTGTTTATATTGTGTTTCATTCATGTACAGTTCTTTTGCTCTTTCCCAAACTCTGCAGCCCCATGATTCCCCTTCTATTCTCCCCTTACCTTCTTTGGATAGCTATACACATCTTAGTGGTTATCCTCCTGTTTTTACAATAATAGTCTTACACAGTATTTGTTATTATGATCCTGAGTTAGTTCTCTCAGAATAATGGTCTCTAGCTTCTCTCATGTTACATAGTATTTTTCAAAATCATTGTTCCTGAGTGTTGCATAGTATTCCATCATGTAAGGGTACCACAGTTTCCCAATCCAGTTGTTTATTGATGGACATTTGGGCTATTTCAGTATTCTTGCTTGTGACAAATACTGCTATGAACATTGGTGTACAGATCTCCACTTAGGTCTTAGTTCTGTTTTCTTTGGGGTTTATTCCTAACAGTGGAATAGCTGGGTCATACAAAACTGCCTTTCAGAGGTGTTGTACTATTTTATAACCCCACCAACAGTGTATGAGAGTTCCTATCTCTCCACATCCTCTCCAACATTTATTATTTGCTATCCTGTTAATTTTTGCCACTGCCACTGGAGTAAGATCGTGTCTTTGCTTTGCATCTCTCTTACTACCAGTGATTTTGAACATTTTTTTTCTTCTTGTGTCTGTTGGCCAATGTCTTCCTCTGTGAAAAGTCTTTCCATGTCTTTTGCCCATTTTGGGTCATTCATACACATTTGTAATGTTAATTTTAAGAGACTTGTGTATTTAATTAATATCTAGAGGAGGTGAAACCAGACTGTTCTTTAGAGTCAAGGATTCTAAAACTTCATCTGACATGCTTTGGACATGTTGCAAGGAGGAACCAGTCCTTGGAGAGGGATATCATGCTTGGGAGGGTGGAGGGATAGCGGAGGAGAGGAAGACCCTGGATGAGATGGATTGACTCTGGGGTGGTGGGGGTAGGTGTTTCAGATGAAAAGGTTGGGATAGAGCAGGGCTCAGGGCTGTTGTACATAGGGTCGCTATGAGTCAAAAGCAACTTGACAGCACATAGCAACAACACCACAGTCAACTTTTTACTGAATATTATCTTTCACTGACCCAAGTTTTCTATTAGTTTTTATTCCCATCATCTTACTTTTCCATTCCTGGTAATCATCCAAGGATGAGTCTATCTGCATCTGAACTTTTCTTGAGCTTTTTATAGTAGTGGTCTTTTACCATTATAGCCCTGTTGTTGTTGTGTGTGAACCGACCTATAGCTGACCTACCACGGAGTAATAACCTGGGAGCTGATTGACCGTCCTTTTCCCCTGGGAGCAGCTGGTGGCCTCCAACTGCTTGCCTTTGGGACTGCAGTGCAACTTCTTGCCACTAGGGCAACAGAGTTCTGCTAGCCCTGTTAGGACTGAATTATTTTACTAAGCATAATTTCCTCCAGATGCATCCATATTTTGAAGCATTTTTTATAACTATATA
>NW_006399813.1:6651153-6657802 GCF_000299155.1 Elephantulus edwardii
AAAGGCATCATTCTCCTTCTATCCTCCCTAGTCATTGTCCAGCTCTCTGATGCATAACAAGTGATTGCAAAGACCATGGCCTGTGTCAGGAGCACCTTAGTCTCCAGAGAGACACCGTTGCTCTTGAGCACTTTAGAGGGGTCCCTAACAGCAGACTTTCCCATCACAATACGTTTTTTGATTTCCTGGCTTCTGGTGCCAAGGACTGATACATGCTGAAAATATGCCCAAAGGAAATGAGTCCCAGTTTGACCAGCCTTTCCTTTGAAGGGCACTCTGGTTGCACTTCCTTTAAAATAGATTTGTCTGTTCTTCTGTGAGGCCACAGTATAGATAATATTCATTGTCAACACCACGTGTCTTTAACACATTAGTGTCTTTAAACACTAATCCTTCTTCAATCTTCCTTATTCATTGTCTAACTTTGAAACTCAAAGTAAGCAATTAAAAATTCGTTGGCTTGTATAAAACACACCTTATTATGTAAGGGAGCTCGGGTTTCCTTGTGGTGAGGAGTTGAGCTGCTAACGCCAAACCCTAGGTTTTGCATTATCTGTGTACTTGATGTGGCAAAGATGAGCAGCCTCCTCCCCTGTGATTTACGGCCTCTGAAAACACTCTGGAAGATCAACTATGAGTAGAACCCAACTTTACAACCCATAACAACATTGGACTTTAGATAAAGTAGATAAATACCACAAGTAGGAGAATTAGGGGCATGATATTCTGAACCAAAGAGTCAGAATCCTATCAATATGATAGTAGACACACCCAGGGGACTGCTTAACTTTGGAAAGGACAATGTCCATGGAAATGGTACAGTACAGATGGCATGGCTCAAGCAATTTGATAATAGAGTTGATATGGAGATGTGGTCTGATGTGGGTATGACTTAGAGTAACTATATTAGTAAGACAGTGAGAGTGGTCATAGAGAAAGTGTATTGATGAGGGTATTGATCAATATATTGATCATAATAAGATATCATTTTGTTACTTTCACAGAAAGACATTGCATATATAATAATGGAGTACACTAGACTGAATTAATGATATGCAGATTCATTGTTGTAGAGTTGATTCCAAATCATACTGACCCTCAAGTTTCTAAGGTGCAAATAAAATAATTACAGGAGGAAACTGCCCATCTTTCTCTGCTGGTGTGGCTGATGGATCCGAACTGCTGAACTTTTGATTAGCAGCCTGACACATTGTACACTACATCACCAGGACTAAGTTTTACGACATTGTGATGATTTTGAAGTATTTATGGAAAATGATAATTCATAAATATATATTTTTTCCATAAATATATATTTTTATAACTATAGTCTTATACAGTACTTATGGTATTGTACAGTACTTCACTGAAGAGGGTGAAACTAAGTTGTTCCCTGGACACAAGGATTTTGAAACTCCATCCCACATACTTTGGACATGTTGCCAGGAAATGCCAACCCTTGGAGAAGACATCATGCTTGGAAGATTCGAGGATCTGAGCCGGAGAGGAAGATCCTGGATGAGATGGGTTGATACACTGACTGTGGCAATGGGTAGGTGTATCAGAGATGGTGAGATTGTTTCAGGATAGGAAAGAGTTCAGAGTTATTAGTCATAGAATTGCTATGAGTTATACTCGATGGCACACAACAACAACAACACTTCATTGTGTGACTGTGTCATCATTTTTTTATCATTCTTCCACTGATGTGCACTTAGATTGTTTCCAACTCTTTGATTTCATAAATAATGCTGCAGTGAACATGAGTGTGTACTTATCTGTTCTTGTGGCAGCTCTTACATCTATGGGATATATATCTAGTAGTGGGATTTTTGGATCAAATGGTGTTTTGATTCTCAACTTAATACAGAAGTACAAAACCATATTGCCAGCAGTTCATGAGAGTTATAATCGCTCCACATTCTCACCAGCATTTGTTAATTGCTGTCTTACTGAACTTTGCCATGGTTACTGGGTTAAGATGACATCTCATTTTTATTTGCATCTCTCTAATGGCTAGTGATTGTGAGTGTTTCTTCATGTGTCTGTTGGCTGTGTGAATATCTTCTTTGGTGAAGTTTCTTTTTTGTTCTCTGCCCACTTTGTAATTGGGCTGTTTGTCTTTTTCTTGTTGAATTGTTGGAGATTTTTAAAAATAAATTTTAGAGATTAATCATTTGTCAGATATGTCATTGCCAAATATTTTTCCTAGTATGTAGGTTCTCTTAGATAAATCCTTTCATGCACATAAGGATCTAATTTTTAGGGAGTCCCAAACATCTAGTTTATCCTCTGCAGTGTGGCCATTTTTAGTTACTTTTGATAGTCCATTTACGCCATAGACTAGCTCTGGTGGCCTAGTGGTATAAAGCTGTGCTGCAGTCCCAAAGACATGGGGTTTGAATCCATCAGCTGCTTCTTGGGAGAAAGAGAAGGAATCTCCTCCTGTGCAATTAGCTGCTTTTGAAAACCCTCCAAAGGGTCTGCTATCGGTAAGTTGTGATTCAGAGCCTAAATGCCCAGTAGCTCTATCTACTGTTGTTGGTAGGTGCCATTGAGTTGACTATCACTCATAGCAACTATGTGAACAACATATCTGAACCGTGCCCCATCCTGCATCAGCCTCTTAATTTCTGTCATGCTCAAGCCCGTTGTGGTCCTCCCTGTGCCATTCAGTCTCAATAAGGGTCTTCCTCTCTTTCTCTGACCCTCTACCCCTTTTCAGCATGTGATGTCTTTTCCCAAGGACTGGTTCCTCTTGAAAACATGCTCAAAGTATGTGAAAAGAAGTTTTACCAGCCTCGCCTCTAAGGATCACCCTGGTTTCACTTCCTCTAAGACAGATTTGTTTATTCTTTTGGCAGTCAATGAGGTATTCAGTACTCCAATATCTCAATTCAAAGGTACCAGCATACATCTTCTGTCATCTTTATTCATTGTTCATCTTTCAGAAACATAAGAAGTAGTTGAAAAGACCATGACTTGGGTCAGGTGTACCTTGGAGAGATCCTTGATAACCGATTTTCCCAATGTGATAAGTCTTAGGATTTCTTAACTGCCATTACAATGGGTATTGATTGTGGGTCCAAGTGAAATGAAATAGCTGGCAGTTGTTGTTTTTGTGAGGTACCATAGAGTTTACCACAGTTCTTGGCGACTCTACGAACACAGATCTGAACCCTGCCCTGTCCTGTGCCATCCTCAATCCTCTCTGACGCACTAGAGTACGTTGTTATAGTCACTGTGTCAGTCCATCTTGTTGAGGATCTTTCTCTCCCTCACTGATCCTTTACCTTTCTAAGCATAATCTCTTTTTTCCAAGGACTGGTCCCTTCTAACAACATGCCCAAAGTATCTTAGATGAAGCTTCACCATCGTTGCCTTTGAGGAGCACTCTGGTTGAACTGTCTTCAAGACGTATTTGTTTGTTCTTTTGGCAGTCCATAGTACACTTGGTATTCTTCTCCAGCACCACAACTCAACTGAATGGATTCTTTTTCTATCATTCTTATTCATTGCCCAGCTTTTAGACACATAGTTGAAAAGGCCATGGCTTGGATCAGGTGCACCTTGGGCTTAAAATTGACATCATTGCTCTTTAGCACTTTGGAGAGGTCCCTAAAAGCAGGTTTTCCCCAATTCAACACATTTTTTGACTAGTTGACAATTGTTGTTAGATGCTGTTGAGTCAGGCATGGCTCATAGCGACCCTGTGAACAGCAGACCTGAACCCTGTCTGATCCTGTACTATCTTCACAGTCTCTGACACACTTGAGCCCATTGCTGCAGTTATTGTAGCAGTCCACCTGGTTGAAGATATTCCTCTCTTTCACCGACCCTCTACTTTTCTGTCCCTTTTAAGGAATAACTTTTCCTAGCAACATGCCCAAAATATGTGAAATGAAGCTTTATTGTCTTTGCCTCCAAGGAACACTCTGACTGCACCTTCTTCAAAACATATCTGTTTGTTCTTTTGGCAGTCCTTGGGATATTCAGTACTTTTCTCTAGCACTATCATTCAAAGGCATTAATTCTTCTCTCATCCTTATTTTCTGGCCCTCAGATGCATAGCAAATGACTGAAAAGATGATCTGAATCAGGTGCACTTTAGTCTCCAAACTGACATCATTCCTTCTCCATAATTTGGAGAGGTTCCTGACTACAGACTTTCCCAGTGCAATATATTTCCTTATCCCCTGACTGTCAGTACCAAGTGTGTTGATTGTAGATCCAAGTAAGATGATGTTGTTCACGGTTTAAATCTTTTATCTCTATATCAAAATATTGATATATGGTCCAGTAACAAGGATTTTTTTCTCTTCCAATTGGTGAGGATACTTATTTTCTTGGTGTTGAGATACAATCCATATTGAAGGCTGCAGTGTTTAAATGTCTGCAGCAGGTGTTTCAGATCTTCCTCACTTTCAGCAAGCAAGGTTTTGCCATCTGTATAACAAAGGTTTTTGATGAGTCTTCCTGTGAGTGAAATTTGGCTTATCTACCACTATTAATTAGCCACTATGGTCAAGTTGATTCCAACTCATAGTGACCCTATAGGACAGAGTAGAACTGTTACATAGGGTTTCTAAGACAGTCAAGTTCCAAGACTATCACATTCTTTCTCCCGAGGAGTGGCAGATGTGTTAGAAGTGTTGACCTTTTGATTAGAAGTTGAGTGTTAACTGTTACAGCACCAGGACCTCTCCAACATTAATTTCTAAAAAGCCAAATTAACTGCTATTGATTTTATTTGGACTAATAGTGACCCTCTATGCGGTTTCTGAGGTTATAAATCGTAACAGGAGGAGATTGCCTATTTTTCTCCCTTAGAGGCACTAGTGAATTTGTGCCATTGGAAACACACAGCCTTTTGTTTATCCAGATTAATATCACCAGAGTTTCCACCAGTGTAAATTATCTCACACATGCTACAAAGCATGTTTATATAGTTTTATGCTTTTAACTAAACACAAAGCTGGGAAGATCAAGAAGTTGGCACCAACAGTTATTTGAAAATAGTGGGTCAGCAAAAGAGAGGAAGACCCTAAACAAGTTGATTTACACAGTGTAAAAGGAGCAGTGCAATGTGGATGTGGCCAAATATGACTTCTGGCTGCTTCATAAAGGGGAACAGTCCCCATCAGTAAATCCATAATCCTAAACAAATAGCTAGATGGTCAGACATGCCACCCACATGCTCATGCATCTGTTTCTACCAATCTTTGGGTTTGATGTTCATTGGAAATTGACTCAAGCTTTTACTCACAGTTATAGGATTTATTAGGGAAATAGATTGAAGAGTTGGGAGGCATAAAAACCCCAAAACCAAAAAGAACAAAACAAAACCCAAACCCAAAAACACACAATGCAAAGTAAAATTTAGTCCACCAATCCCAAGACAGATTAATAAGGCACAATTCCTCAATTAGTTCAGAAAACTCAGTCAGCAAGTGAAAGTCAAAGTTCAGTTCAGCACAAATGTAAGAGTCCTCTGGTTTTCTCATCCATCCAGCTAACTTTATTTCCAGAGCATTTGCAAGTCAGCTTTTCCTTCAGTCATCCAGCAAGAAAAACCTTTAACTGTGGCCTTTCTCTGGTTACATTTTGCCACAGTCTCTTCACCCTCTCTCCACCACTGTCACCACCTTTTCTCATAGCGTGGAAAGCACTCTCTTATATTGACTCCACAGCTGTTGATGATCTGTGAGACTCTTGTGTCCACAGTTAAGGTAGCTGGAGAGCTTGCCTCCTCAACAGGGGCTTACACAATGGCTAGAAAAGCCAATATTTAGGGTCTGCCACCTCATACAGTGACTGTAACAATAGGCTTGAGCATAGTGATTATGAGGGTGGCATTGGATATGGCACAGTTTCACTCAGCTTTTCATAGGGTTTCTTTGAGCCATAGTCTAATTGATAGCATCTTAACAGCAACTAATAGTTGCTATAGTGTCGCTATGAATTGGAATAAAATGAACATCAGTGAGTTTGGTTGGTATTTGTCATTTTTCATTAAGCTTTCCTCTTCCTCCTTTGTCTGTGTCTTTATATGGATTGTTTTGATTATCTATTGCTGCAAAAGACATCGTCTCAGTCCAGTGACTTGAAAGAATAACCATCATTTGTTTTCTCTTGAATATAACATGTGGGCAGGGCTTGGTGAGAACAGATGGCCTTTGCTGCACATAGAGCTGGGGTTGCATGAAGGATGCCAAGGTCTAGCACAGTGAGACTCCTTTTACACAAGATCATGAAACATCATCAGTGAGGCTCTTATGATTTTTCTTTGAACATAAAAGATGTTGGGTTTTTTTAATTTTATTTTTTGTGTGTATGTATCATCAAATCAGATCTGACTGGTACAGGAGAAGATTGTCCCTCCTTCTCCAGCAGGACATCTGGTGGATTCGAACCATGCACCTCTGGGATTGCAGTGCAGCTTCTTGCCACTAGGTTACCAGAGCTCCCTATGAACATAGAACATGTTTTAATGTTTTTTTCTTTGTTGCACATCTTCTTCCCCTCCTCTCCTTTCCCCCTCCCTCAGCCCACCCTGTCAATCTGTGTTTCATTGACTATGCAAAGGCATTTGACTGTGTAGATCATAACAAACTATGGCTGACTCTGAGAAGAATGGGAATCCCAGAAC
>NW_006399813.1:6658645-6723301 GCF_000299155.1 Elephantulus edwardii
GCAGGAGGGGAAGGCCCTCTATGAGGTGGATTGATTCAGTGACTGGGATAATTGGGATGGGAGTGTCAGAGACAGTGCGATTGGCACAGCACAGAGCGGAGTTCAGGGCTGTTGTACATAGGGTCGCTATGAGTCGCAGGCGACTCAATGGCACATAACAACAACAACAGCCCACCCTGTAATGCACCTCTTATTCTACATTGTTGTCATATGTATAATATCTAATCATATATTTCTTTTAGATAGTTCTTCCCCTCATCTGATCTAATGTGTTCATTATTTATCCACTTTTCCCCGTTCCCCCCCCCATTTGTGCTATTTTATAACAGTGGTGTTTGCAGTAATTATCCTTTTGTGACAGATATTTCACTCAGCATTATGTCCTCCAGGCTCCCTCATGTTGTGTAACATTTATGAGTTCATTGTTTACTAATGCTGCGTAATATTCTATTGTATGGATGTACCATAGTTTTCCTGTCCATTCATTTGTTGATGGGCATTTAAGTTGCTTACATCTCTTTGCTATTGTGGATAACATAGCAATAAATATGAGTGTGCATACATTTTTTTGAGTCATGCTCTGGTTTCTTTAGGGTATACTTCTATTAGTGGAATTACTGAGTCAAATGGTACTTCTATTTTCAATTTCTTTAGAATGTACCAGGCCACCTTCCGTATTGGCTGTACTATTTTACATTCTTACCAGCAGTAAATAAAAGTTCCAATCTGTCCACAATCTCACCAGCAGTTATTGTTGGCCTGTTGAACTTTGCTATTGTTGCTGGGGCGATATGATATCCCTATCCCTAACCTTAATTTCAATCCCTTTTGCTTTGGCATTTTCCTCCTTTGTTTTAAGTTCTTGACACTGTAGTGGCAATTTTCAAAGTCTCTTCTGATATCCATTTTGGTTTTTTCTTTCTCCTCTGTCTTTGTAATGATATGTTGCTCTCTTCATGGATAATATCCTTGAGATCTTATCACAACTCATCTAGCCTTAGATCATTGGTGTTCAGTGCTTCAAACCTATTCTAAAAATGATTTTGAAATTCAGATGGAATAGATTCAAGATTGTATTTTGGTTCTCATGGACTTGTTTCAGTATTCTTCAGTTTCAAATTGAACTTGCACATGAGTAATTGATGGTCTGACCCACACAGTCCACCCCTGGTCAAGTGTTGACTGCTTCTTCAATGATTCCCTTGGATATACATTCAACACCCTTGGTACCAATAGTCAGGAAATCAGAAGACATGTTGCACTGAGGAAGTGTGCAGTTATGGACCTCTCCAAACTGAGGAGTAATGATGGATGTCAGGTTGAGGACAAGGTGCATCTGATTCAGGCCATGATCTTTCTGATCACTTGCTGTGCATTTGAAAGTGGGAAATGAATGAGGATGACAGAAGCAGAATTGATGCCTTTGAACTCTGGAGTTGAAGAAGAGTAATGAATATCCCATGGACTGCCAAAAGAACAAACGAATATAAGTGCAGCCAGAATGCTCTTTGCAGGCAAAGATAATAAAGCTTTGCCTCACATGGTTTGGGCATGTCTCCTTGGAGAGGGACATAATGTGTGAAAAGGCAGAGGGTCGGCAAAGGAGAGCAAGACCCTCAACCAGGTGGATCGACACAGTGACTGCCGTGAGGGTCTGTAGTGTGTCAGGACGTGTGAGGATGGCACAGGGGTCAGATCTGTTGTTCATAGGGTTTTTCTGAGTTTTATTCGAATCAATGGCACCTAACAACAACAACAGCAACAACAGCATCCCCTTGAATTTGAATGACTGTTTCTTATCTATGTGTAGTTTTCACATAAGCACAATTATGCGCTCTGAAACTCCCATTCTTCTCAATGTTATTAATAATAAACTCTACTACATGTAGTCAACAAAGCACAACTAAACATATTTCTGGTGTTTTCTGCCAAGATCCACAGGACATCATTAAAGATATCTCTGTGTATAGTAGAGTCAACAGGGAGCAAAGTTATGTAGGCTTCTTAGTCATAACTAAACAAACGGAGAGAATAAGTTACTGTTCCTGGGGCCTCAGAACCAGTGTCTTGGGGGACATCAAGGTCAAGTGGCTTAGCAGTGTCCATAAGAGAGTGTATCTTGCTTTGATGTGTAGCAATAGGTTTATTAAATGTTTGTGAGCAGCCGTGTGTTGTCTCTTGTGTACCATCGGGTCTGAAGCTGTCCTGGTGGGTTTTCGGAGGCAGTAAATTGCATGGGAGGAAACTGCCCATCTTTCTCCTCCTGAGCAGCTGGCGGATTCAAACCACTTACCTTTGTAGCGGCAGTACAGTTCCCAAGATGCAGTTATTTGTCTCTTCTTGTTCAAAATAAAGAAGAGGAAAGGAAAAAAAGATGCATAGAAACAGTTAATCTAAAGACTAATGGATCAGTCTCAACATTTGTGGCTTTGAGATCAGAGAGACTAAATGGTTCCTGGACACCATAGCTCACTACTCCAGATGGCATCATAATAGAAGGTTCTAGACAGAGTGTTTGATAAAATGTGGATGAAAAGACATAAAAATTGATAAGATTGAATGGAGACTAGTGGAACCCTTGAACCCATGACCAGACTGTGGCCCATAATCACTCTTTGAACATAGACTAAAATGTACACCTATGGCTTAACTTTTACCTAAACAGTAGACAGATTTCTAGATGGAGCATAACAGCAGTGAAGTGTTTACTCCTCTGAATAATCAGTCATTCAGGATCTGAAGGGCAGCATGTATCCAAGGGCAAAGCTCAGAAGGCAGGAAGGAATAGGAGAGAAGGATTAATAGAAACAAGAATCACAGGGAGGAAGTTGGTATAGTGAGCATTGTAATTAATACAATAAAACAAAAATGTATATGAATGATTGAATGGAATATCCATTTGCTCCATAAACTTTCACTAAAATCACAATAGAAACAGTAATAAAAAAAAGGAAACCCTATGGAGTGTGGTTCTGCTCTAACACCCAGGGAAGCACCATGAGTCACAATTGACTCAGCAGCAAGTAATTTATTTTTTTTAAAACCTCCTCTAATGAATTTTCCTTTTTATTTGTTTGTCTTTCTCAATAGACTTAGCAATTTGAGGGAAGGAGCTGCTAATTTTTTTTTCTTTCTGATCTTTGCATCGTGTCGGGTGTAGCATATAGATGTAGATCCACCGTCTCCTAAGTCGACGACTGATGAGATGGTAAAGCAGATCTTGTAGGTAGAATAGTGCTGTCAAAACGCAAGATAAAAGGAGGTGACCCCTCCGAGACTGCTATTGTTACATGACATCGAGTCAATTATGACTCATTGTGACCCTATGAACAATAGATCCAAGCCTTGCCCTATCCTGTACCAGCCACACCATCCCTGGCATGCTCAAGTTCATTGTCATGGTGAGTGCCTTTCAGCTTGAGAGGCTCATTTCTGTTACTATATGCAGCAGTGTTCTGCTCTTTTCCATAGAGTTTTCAAAGGCTTGTTATTTCAGAAGTACATGGCCAGGCCTGCTTCTTAGTCTGTCTTAATCCAGAAGCTCCATAGAAACCTGGCCACCAAGGGTGACTCTGCTGGTGTTTGAAATAGTGGCATAGCTTCCAGCATCACAGCAACATGCAGGCCGCCACAGGATGACAAACTGATGGGCATTAGTGGATACCAAGCTTAAATGTGTTCAGATATAACAAGTGCTTACAACAGTCCCTTGCACATGGTAAGTACTTTGCAAATGTTTGCTGCTATTATTATTACGTATATAGCTTGCAGAGCTAGAGCTGTCCTTGCCAAAGTTTCTTTTTCTCGTCCCATGCCACAGGTGCCTATCTTCCTCCTTGGACTTTGGGAATTCCCTGGGGTTAGAATTCCCGAAAGAAAAATGAGCTTTAAGAAGAAGTATGATGAAGCTAAACTCAGCCTGGGTGTGACGTTCTCTTGGCAAAGGCTTAATTAATCCCTGTTGCAGCCCATTGGTGTGTGTCCTGCTGTCTTCCATTGTGGCAGGTGGATGCATGTATTGCACCTGCCGACTGTTTGAGCTTCTCTAAGACCTGGCGGAGTTAAGGACACTTGTGCCAGGCTGCTCGGGGATCCTGCCATCTGGGCTCAGCATCTCCTTACCCTTTTACCATGACCCAGAAATTATTTGGAAAATAATGGAGGGAAAGCAAGCCTGCTGAAAGTAGAAGGAATTACACTTTAGAGAAGGTTTGGTCTAACTTTACCTCAGAGGAAGCCACGTTCTCCAAGTTCCCTCAGGTCCTGCTCCTGCCTGGCTGTCTCAGGTGACCTGGAGCTAAGAAGTCTCAGATTTCTCATCACACCCTTGCCCTTCCCTGCCTGGAATTTGAACACAGCAGTTTTAGCCTGAATTGTGATTAATATTTGGTGCTGGGAAAACCAGCGTTCTGGGCTAATCTTGAAGAAGGAAAAAAAATTGGAGAGGATGAAGGGAGAAAGGGACTTTCCAGGATTTCCCTAAAAGAATGAGGTAAGGCAGCATCCTGGGTGAGACGCTTAGGTGCCGTGAGGAAGTGGAGAAGGGTCAGTGAGGAAGTACCTGGGGACAGACCGGCTAGAAGGGAGAGCTGCACGGTCACACTGAGTAAACACAGCTGTGGGTAAAGTTAGGGCGAGGTTCCTGGAGGAACCCTGGCGTTTCTGGGACTACCTGGAGCAGAGTGGCATTCTGAGCTTCCATTTGTCCTCCTCTCCCACGGTCACTTCCTCTGGAAGGCCTGCCTTGTGCTGTGGACTGACCAGGTTGGCTCATCCCCGAATGTTCCCATGAGCAGTGATGCTAGAGCCCTCACTCCACTTGGGAGTCAGGATCTGTGGGCCCACGTAGCAGATTTTCACTTACTAGTCCTATGACCTTGTCCAAATAATCTTGCTCTACCTCAGTTTCCTCATTCTGTACAGTGTGGCTCAAGTACAGGACCTTCTCACTGTAAAGATTAAGCGTACTGGGAGAGACAGTTGGGAGGGGAGAAAAATGCAACAATGAATGAATGGACATCCAAAGTCTCTGTAAATTTTTATTGAAATTAATAATAATTAAAAAAAGATTTAGTGAAATAATCTCTCTAAAGTGCTTGGAACCCTTTGGTGATGCATATGGTTAATCTACTTGGGATCTAATCAAAAGGTTGTGGTTTGAGTCTGACCAGCAGTAGGTATATGATTCAAAGAAATAAGACCTGTAAGACATGCACGTACACATCTCTGTTCATTGCAGCATTATTTACAGAGAAAAGAGATGAAAACCCCAGGTGTTCATCAATGATGAATGATTAAAGAAACTATGGTACATTCATAGGGTGCTTTCATAAGGAATTGTACCGCAAACCCAAAGACACAGAGTTTGAATCCACCAGCTGCTACATCAGAGAAAGATAGGGAGTCTCCTCTGCAATTTAATGTCTTTGAAACCTCACTAGAGGGTCAGCTATGAGTAAGCTCCGAATTGAAAGTAAACAACATCTACAAACAATAGTACATCCACACAATGGAGTATTATGCAACATTAAATAAGGATAAAGGATTAATGAAACAATATGGATGAATCTAGAACAAATTATGCTAAGTGACACAAATCAGTCACTAGAAGACAATTACGGTATAAGACCACTATTATAAATGAAGAAAGGTTTACCCACAGCTATATCTTCTTAGATGGTTATCAGGGACAGAAAAGAGAAAGAGGAAGGGATAAGATTAGTAAATAGATGAGTTGGATGAAGGGAAAGGCAATATACAACAAGCTCTTGGTCAGATATTACAATTCTTTATACTAGTCAATTGTAATTAACACTAGAAAACAAAATGTGTATGAATGATTGGATGAAAAAAACAATATGAAAAAATTGTAAACATTCATTTAGAAATGAGGGGAGGGGCCTGTGATGACCCACTTTGAAAAATGAGCCTTTAGAAGCTCTGTAAGATCCCATTTCTACTCTAAAATAGGAGGGCTTGCTGTGAGTTGGAATCAGCTTGTGATGAGTTTGTAGGTGGTGACGTGTTTAGCAGAGTCCCGTGGTAAGGCCAGTCCTGGGAGTGGTGACTGGTTAGTGCTCTCTCTATTAAATGTGAGATCTTGGAGGGCTCTGGACTGTTTCTCTCCACTACTTTGTTCCCAGAACTCAGCAGCATGCCTGGCATGATGTAGAGGACAAGCAAGTGTTTGTTGAATGAACATATGTATAAGTGACAATGGTCGGCTTGGCTTAGGGCTCTTACAGGGGCTCCATTTCACTGTGTGGACCCTCTGAACATTTTTCTCTAGGATATACACCGAAAAAAGTCACACAGTAAAAAAATGACACCACGGTTATTCTTGGATAGAATGACTATGGGTGAACATTTTTCTTTTGCTTCTGGGGTTTTGGTTTTATATTTTTGTTTTTCTGTGTGTTTTCGTGGTTTTTCTATATCAAAGCAAACATTACTGTTTTAAAAGATAAAAGAAGAATGTGCTCTAAGCAAACATAATACTCTGTGTTGTCTGGAAGAAGGAAGCTATCCCTGGAGGAGAAGGATGAAAGGTAACATAAGGAACAGCTCTGCCCCTGTCCTCTCTCCTCTCAGCCTCCTCAGTCCTCCAGGGCCCTTTGGACATTATGGGTAGTTCCTGCTGAAGGAGTCCTCAAAGTACAGAGCCATGAGTTGATACTCGTGCTTTCCTTTACTTTAATATGGGTCCGATAGGAACAAATTTGAGTTCTAACAGGGGTTTCATGTCCTCAGTGGGAAGGAAATTTCTCCACCCTGAATCGTGTAGTGCCAGGAGACAGGTGGGTGTAGTAAGAAACTTCTTCCCTTAATAACCTCTCTGACGTGTCACCTTGTCTCGGTGGTTCATCTCTAGACACTTGAGGTTCTCAAGGTTGGGAGAGGGAGAACTAGCAGCTAGGATAAGGAGGGAGAAGATTCTTGAGGAGCGATCTGAAGTGAAAGCAAGAAACTGAGTTTCTAGTCTTACCCTCCTGATTGTGATCCTTCCAATCCTTCCAGTTTTGAGAAGTGGGATGAGAACACCTTCTCTCATTACTTAGAATTTGGAGTGTAAAACAGTACCGTATGCGACAGTGCTCTGGAGGACTAGTCGCATCTGCATGGTGGGAGTCAGTGAAGCGCAGGAAAGCACAGATTCTGCTCAGCAAGTTGTGTTTATGTTGCTTACATTATCAGGTTGAGAAACACTTCCTGAGTTTCAGTGTTAGCTAAGAGCCGTTGTTGTTTTGTACCGTAGAGTCAGAACCGACCCATAGCTGACCCTCCAGCGGGTTTTCAGAGGCAGTTTATTGCATGGGAGGATTGCCCATCCTTCTCCCATAGAGCACCTGGTGGCCTCAGACTGTATGTCTTCGGGATTGTGATGCAACTTCTTGCCACTAGGGCCACCAGTGCTCCCTAAGTGCCATTGTCGTTGTGTACTGTCGAGTTGGAACTGACTCATAGCTGACCCTCTGGTGGGTTTTCAGAGGCTGTTTATTGCATGGGAGGAGATTACCCATCCTTCTCCCACAGAGCAGATGGTGGCCTCGAACCTCATGCTTTCAGGATTGCAATGCAGCTTCTTGCCACTAGGCCATCAGGGCTCAGTTAGATATAATTGTCCGATTTTTCGTTTATTTCATCCTATAGAATATAATATAGCTTTGTATGACTTGTACAAGGTCAGACACAACCAGGAAGAAATACAGCCATCACTTAAACTCAGCTCTTCTCCTCTTGGTCTGTTTAAAGTGACTTACCCATTTTGCCCAAGAGTTTCCTGGCTTTAGGACTGAAATCCTTTGGTCCTGGGGAAAATAGGATGGTTGGTCACTCTTAAATCTAATGTTCATTTTAGAATTCAGCATCATTTGGCTTTGCCAGCCACGGTGAGGAGTCTTGCAGGAGTAAATCAGAGGTCTCCTCTCAATAGCACGTGCCTCTCTGAGGTGACTTGAGCTGCCTCTCAGGAGGTGCTTTTGTGATATGTGTATCCTGGCAGGTGGGAGGAGGGCAATAAATATGTGTCTAAGGAGTGCTACAAAGGTTTACATTTTTATCTTTCATGTATTGAGATGATAACATCGAAACAAGGGGTTAAGAAATAGCAGTCTGCATGATCTTTAGAAATATGGAGGACAATTAACAGAAGAGGCAGCTGGAAATGCAGAGTTGTTGCCTACCAGGCATTGGGCTTAAGGAGAACTTGCACAACTGACTCTTCATTTTTTGTTACGTGCCTTCCACTGCCATTTGACTGTTAAGATGATGTCCTTGGGAATCTTTGATTAAAACCAAAAACTTATAAGGGTGATGGAAAATTTGGGAAATGGATAATGACAATGGTTGCATAACTTGAAGAACATAATTAATGTGACTGAATTGTTTATGTTGAAAATGCTAGCCTTTCTTCCTAAGAAAGGAATGATTAGCCTCAACCCCGACGCCGAACCCTGAGAAGATGTCTGCAGGCACGTCTGGCACGAAAAAACTTAGATGGAAGGGCAGGCCAACAGTTTCCTTAGAACAATCTCACTGCTTCTGAGGATTCCCTCACTGGGGCAGGAATGGTTGAGCATTACAACCTCCCGTTAGGTAACTAGGTGCCCTGGTGGCCTAGTGGCAAGTAGCTGCGCTGCAATCCTGAAGACACAAGGTTCCAGACCACTAGCAGTTCTGCAGGAGAAGGATGGGCAGTCTCCTCCTGAGTGATTAACTGCCTGCTGGAGGGTCAGCTACGAGCAGGCACAGGCACAGAGAGATTAATTGAATTGTTCAAAGTCACACAGTCAGCAAGTGTTAAAGTTAAATCCAAAATCCAAGTTCTTCGAGGTTCTTAATTTAGGGTTCATGGATTCTGGATACATTTATAAACGAGCATCAGATGAAAAATGTGTGCTTGGTTGGTGAGAGGTGGAGATTTCATCAGTTTTTCTAAAAGGTACTAACCAGGCATCTTGGACTGAAATTCGTTTATGTTTAATTTTATTCTGTGTGTAAAACCTTGGTTATGCTACAAGGAGGTCTATGGTAAGGGCAAGCTACTCTGGCACTTAAAAGTGTATTTGTTTATTACTAAGCTTCAAGGCCATTAGAGAAAATGACGAGTTTTATGTTAATAACGTGTAGTTAACACGTTTACTTTGGATAGCATGCTGTTTCAATCCTCAACCTTAGCGTGCACATTCAGAGAAAAGGCTCATATAATTCAGATCTACAGCAGCTTAGGCTGCCTGCCTCCCAGATTTTCTGGATGTGCTTAGTTTGAAACATTGAGAGAGAAGCTTCCACAGTCTTAGGACCTGATCTCTCTGGTTCTTTCCTGGAAGGGCTTGACTTAAGGGATGATTGTTTTTGTTGTTAAGTGCCATCGACTTGTAGAAGACTCATAGCGACCCTATTAAAGAAAAACCTTAACACTTGTATAACTTTAATAGTTTCTCCAGGTCCATAGGATTTCCAGAGGCAACCTGTTTCGGAGGTGGATGCCACACTTGCTTCCAAGCTTGTTTTAATCAGGGAGCTCCCCAAACACTGCCCACCATGGATAACCATTATCACATTTGACACATGACTTAAGGGGTAAGGAAGAATACTATGTCTACAGCATGAATCCAAGTGCCCCTCCCACCAGGATGTTAGTATAAATTCAATACCAACAATTGCCAAATTCAGGCAAAACCCTTTCTAGGTGGCCAGAGGGAAATACTAGACAATCTCATGCTTCTAAGCACAAGGACTAAGAATGATAGAAAAAGAATCAATGCCTTTGAGCAGTGGTGCTGGAGAAGAGTACTGAATATACCATGGACTACGAGGAGAACAAACAGGTCCATCCCAGAGAGGTGAAACCGGGCTTGGAGGCAAGTATTCCAAAGCTTTGCCTGACATACTTTGAACATATTGCAAGAACGGACCAGTCCTTGGAGTGGAGTGTCATGTTTGGGAGGGTGGAGGGACAGTGCAAGAGAGGAAGACTCTGAAAGAGGTGGATTGATTGACTGGGGTAATGGGGGTAGGTATGTCAAAGATGATAAGGTTGGCTCAGGATAGAGCAGGGTTCAGGGCTGTTGTACATATAGGTTGTTATGAGTTGGAGTCTATTCGACAGCACATACCAATAACAACATCAACACGGCATGATCTGTAGAGAGTAGCACTGCTGAGCCAAAGGTGGCACTTCTCAGGCAGATCTGAGAAAGAAAGATGGACAGTTTCCTCCTGTGTCATTTACAGACTTGGAAACCTGCTAGAGTCAGCTATGAGTCGAAACCAACTCAACAGCAGTGAGGAAGGGAGTAAGATTTCCTGTCATACTCAAACGTTTATGAAGGCCTACTGCTGTATTTTGAGGATACGGTAATGAGCCAGACCTTTGAGATAAGACCTTTGCCACCATGGAATTTATATCCTTAGATTCACAAGGTGAAAGGCTGATTTAGCAAAGGAGCCATTTGGTTATGTGGAATGTGCTGTCTGATGGAGGAGACACGGTGTTTTCCTAGAGCTTCAGGTCTGAAGGGAGGGCAACCTTACAACAGCTCAAACAACCAAAAATGAAAATGAACAGAGCTCCAAAATAGCTGTACAAATGATCAAGGTGGGTGGGTGAGGAAGTGCAGCGCAGGCAGGAAGATAGGGATCCCTGGACAAATTGAGTGTTGCTTTAAATTTGAATCCAAAGCTGAAATTGCAGCCAATAGCTGGCTATTTTTCTGACAGAAACATTGAGTAAATATCTACCTGAAATGTGGGGAAAACTCAGGGATGAACAGCGTCTAGGAAAGGAAGTTAAAGCTACAATTCTGGCGTTTCCAGCAGACTGAGTTTCAACAACTGGAAGATAACCATGGGAGGATGTTGCTGGTGTGGTTTCCTCCACAGGAAGCAATGTGGATGCAAGATGTTGTCTTCATGCCTGACCTGCGCTGACACCTCAAGTGTCTCAGATTCGGTCAGCCCGTGCTCCACCACCCACTTACTGTAATTAATGCACTTGGCCAACAGCCTCCAGCTTCTTTCTCTCACAAGGACTTTGGAGGTGAGCCCTCCCCTGAAGATCCCTGCGAGAGCAGTGCTTCTAAAGGACTCAGTTTATTTTACTAAGAAGGGGGAAAACCACATTGGATTTCCACAGAATCCTCATTTCTCCTGGCATGCCTGGGCTTGTTGGTGGGGAAGGGAGGTCTCACCCTATCCTCTCTACCTTTTCTATTCTGCTTTTCCTTTGGCTGGAGGAAAGAGATGTCTTTGTTTCATTAGGAGGAAGACTAGAAATCAGAAGAGGTGATTGGGCCTGTGAATGGAGGGGGCATGAGATGGAGAACTTAAGGGTTTGAGCTTGTGTCTAACTTCCACTGCTGTCCAGCTGCGTGGCTTTGGGCAAAGCCTTCTCCCTGAGATTCATCTGAAGGCTAGTGGAGGTGATTTTCATGCCCAGTGCAGGTTAACAGTTAAAATGTAGGCTCTGGAATCCATCTCCCTAGAATTGTGCCCAGCTCTTCCACTTACTCCTTGAACGAGCTCGATGCTTAGCAGCTCTCATTTTTGTTTCTTCATCTGAAAGTAGACATCATAGTAGTGTCTGCCTCCTGCAGTAATAAGCTCAAGAAGATCCAGCGTCCATGCACACAGTGCTGGGCCTGGTAAGTGTGTTCAGTACCTCCAGAGTTGTTGAGTACTGACCTTTTTGAGTTAGAACTGACCCATCGCTGACCCTCCAGTGGATTTTCAGAGGCAGTTAATAGCAAGGGAGAAGATTGCCCACCCTTCTCCACAGAGCAGCTGACATGTTTGAACCGCTCACTTTCAGAAATGAAGCATAGGTTCTTACCACAGGGCCACCAGAGCTCCCAGTACCTTTTAACTTTTTTTTTTTAAACACTCTTAATAGTTTTATTAACAAATATGTAATGCATATATTGCTTACTGTATATGTGGGAGAAAGATGGACAGTCTCATTCTGTGCAATTAACTGCCTTTGAAAACCCACTGGAGGGTCAGCTATGGGTCAGTTCAACTGCAGTGTACAAATTTATGTTCACAGTTTGACATGACAGAATGTCATTACTGAATTCCCATTGGACTACAGAGTAGAAACAACGAAGGTACATTAAACATTCAGCAAGCAGGAGCAATGATTTTGTAAAGTATTAGCTAACTTGAAAGGGACTGGAGAGCATTATGCTGAGTGAACTAACTCAGTCCCACAAGGATAAATATTGTATAAAACCATTACTGTAGAAGGTGTATAAGGATCCAAGAAGGGTGGGAGAGGTGGAAGCAGAGGAATGTGGATGTGCAGGGGAAGGGGAGGGTTAATCATGGGGTTGTACAATTTGATGGGAAAGAATGAGGGAAATTGAAAGAAATTGTTCTTTAAAACAATGTATTAGAATTTTGTAGAAATTTTTTATAAAAAGCCCAAGAACATTCACATCTTTAGCGAGAAAGATTGCCGAAATGTATCAGTATTTGCAAGTATACTAACTCATGCTAAAATCCTTTATCCATTCAGTCTTATTAGCTTATAAAATATATTATACTTTATAAAAATTTCTGCATAGTTTCTATAAGTATTAAAGTACTACAAATGTAATAATCCTGCTACACTTACAGAGTTGGCTTAAGAGATGCTAAGCAATAAAGATTATTTTTTATCCTCTTATGCTAAGTCATGGGAGTTCTGGGGGCCTAGTGGCAAAAAGCTGTGCTGCAATCCCGAAGGCATGTGGTTTGAGGCTCTGTGGGAAAAGGACGGACAATCTCCTCCCGTGTGATTATCTGCCTCTGAAAACCCACTGGAGGGTCAGCTATGGGTCGGTTCCAACTCAATGGTACACAACAACAATATTAAGTACATAATAGCAAAAAAAGGTATTTACTTATAAAATATAGTATTGATGTAGCTCTCATTTGATGCATGTGCAATGGCTTTGTAAATGTATTAAAGGAGTTTGCAATCATTTCAGAATTTCAACTTCACATCTGACAGGAATTCCTTCAAGACACATTTCCAAATCAATCGCTATCAAACCTTACCCCTTTGGAGATTGTCTTTACAACAATCTAATAGGGAATGATGTGCAAATACAGTATCAGTTAGCTTTTACTGCTAGTTCAGATCTTCAAGTTTATAAGTTTTTAGTTCGTACCTGTGAGAAATGTAATGTACCAGAAGGAGAGGCACAGAAAACACTTGGGCCTCTGGTGGTCTAATCTGTAGGGAGTTACACTGCCAACCCATAGGCCCACCTTCTCTTTGAGAAAAGATAGGCAGTCCCCTTCCATGTGATTTTATGGTCTTGGAAAATCCACTGAAGGATCAGCAGTGAGCGTGACCCTAAAGCAAGGACAGTGAGAGTGAGAATCGTTCTGTTGTTCTGCTGGGTCTCCCAGGTGTGAGTGAGAGGTCAGGACCTGGGTTTCTTTCAATGACGCTTGTCTCCCTAGGCTGACCTGAGTGACATGGTGCCGCTCAAGAGGCACTATTGAGATCTGTTTACATTGGCCAGATGGAAGAAAGTGGTGACCAGATTAGAAAGGAGAGTTAGAAAAGGATTACACCTTTGTCTTCCAGTGTACTGAGATGCTCGATAGGTTACAAAACAAAGAGTTAAAAAATAGCAACCTGCATATTCTTTAAGAATATGGGAGAAAGAAGCAGAAGCAGCAGCTGAAAGTGGAAGGTTGTCACCAACCAGGATTTTGGAATGGGGAGAACTTGCACAACTGACTGTTGCTTTTCATCACATGCCTCGCGCTGCCATTTATTTGACTTTGAAGATGATGTCCTTGGGAATCCTTTGATTAAAAACAAAAACTAAGGATGTTGGAAAATTTTAGAACTGGATAATGATTATGGTTGCATAACTCCACAATGTAATTAATGTCACTAAATTGTTCATGGAGAAAATGCTGAAACCACAAATATTTATACACACACACATAATAAATTACTTTCTTAAATAATCTAAGAAATATTTTTCAACGTATTTTTTAAGTAAAAGCACCTCATAACACACTGTATGAATTGCAGGCCCCCATACTTGCGTCAAGCCCAGCAAGGATAGAAGGCCACAGATGGTCCAGGGTGAAGTTGTAGCATTGTTATTAGGTGCTCTGGAATTGACTGTGACTCACAGTAAGCCGAGACTACACCAGAACCTTGCTCTATTCTGCAGTCCCCACAGTCTCTGCCATGCTCAAGCCCAATGTTAAAGTCACCATGTCAGTACATCTTGAAGGATGTTGTCTTCTCTGCTGATCCTCTTACCTCTTCTAGAATGGTAACTTTTTTCAAGAACTGGTACCTCCTGATGACATGCTCAACGTGACAGAGAAGGAATTGATGCGTTTGAGCTGTGGTGTTGGAGACGAGTGCTGACCATCTAATGGACAGCCAGGAGAACAAACACCTATATCTTGGGGGTGCAATTGGAGTGCTCCTTGGAGGCAAGAATGATGAGGCTTCACCTCACATACTTTGGGCGTGTTGCTTAGAGGGGCTATTCCTTGGAGAGGGACATGATGCTGGGAAGGGTAGAGAGGTGATGGAGGAGAAGAAGACCCTCAGCCAGGTAGGTTGACAGGAAGACTGCCCCAACAGGCTCTAATGTGTCAGGAAGTGTGATGATGGCATAGGATAGAATGGGGTTCAGCTCTGTTATTCAGACTGTCGCTATGGATCATACTCGACTCAATGGCATCTAACAACAACAACAGGCTACTATGGGTGTTACTTGTGGATCCAAGTCAAAGGAAATCCTTGACAACTTTAATCTTTTTCGTCATCCTGTTGCTTATTCATCTAGCTACAAAGTTGGTTCCGCCCCAACCCCCATGGTTGAGATGTAATCCATGTTGAAGGCATCTTTGGTTGTCTTCGGACAGTTCTTGAAGTCTTCTTCACTTTTTTGGCAAGTAAGGTTTTGTCATCTGCATAGTCCAAGTTGATGATGAGTCTTGAACCAATTCTTATGCTGAATTCTATTTGTATATAGTTCAGCTTCTCTAATGATTTACCGAGTATACACACTGATTAGGTATGGAGTACAACTCTGTGCCACACTTTCCCTGATTTAAAACCATACGGTGTTCCTATGTTCTGTTCAGAAAACTGATTCTAGCCATAGATTTCACATAAGCACAGTTGAGTGTTCTGAGATTCCAGTTCTCAATGTTATCCATCATTTGTTATGATCCACACAGTCAAACACCATACCTTTGCATTTTCAGTAAAACACTATCATTTGGTATTCTTTGCTTTCAGGCCAACATCCATCTGACATCAGCAATGATAACCCTTTAACAGCTTTTTCTGAGTCCAGCTTAGATTTCTGACAGTCCCCTAACAATGCATTCTACATTTCAATAATTTCCACATTCTGTTGGATCATCTTTTTTTGAAAATGGAAACAAATATGACTCTCTTCTAGTCAGTACACCAGGTATTGGTACTCTTCCAGATTTCTTGATGTAGACTAGTTAGCATGTCCACGACTGGAACTCTTTGTTGAAATCAGTCTTCCATAGATTCCTGGGGTCTTGTTTTTTGCCAGTGCCTTCACTGATAGTTAGAATTCTTACTCCAGTATGAATAGTTCTTGACCATACACTACTACTTTCTGAGATGGTTCCGTGTCAACCAATTATTTTTGGTATAGTGACTCTGTATTCCTCCCATTTCCTTTTGATGCTTCCTGCATCATTCATATTGCAACTTGAGGCTTGAATTTATTCTTTAGTTCTTTCAACTTGAGAAATGCTGAGTGCATTCTTACCCTTTGGGCTATCTAACTTCATCTCTTTGTGCATATTTCATTATTCTTGAGCTGCCCTTGGAAATCCTCTATCCAGCTCTTTGATATTCGCCTGCTCCCCATTTTTTGCTTCTTTCCATTCTACTGCAAATTTCAGACTTTCTTCTGACACCCATGTGGTCTTCTTTCCTGTCATTACTGTGGTCTTTTGGTTTCTTCATGGATGATGTTGTCCAACTCACTTGGTTTTCAATCATTAGTGTCCACTTTTCTTGAGATGGTTTTTAAGATCATTTGGGATAGACTTAAGGTTCCATCTTGGTTCTTGTGGTCTTGTTATTTTCTTCACCTTCAGTTTGAGCTTTAATATAAATAATTGATGATTTGTTCCACAGTCAAAACCTCGCTGTCTTTTACCTGCTGATATTAACCTCACTATTAACCCCACTGGTTGTAGACAATCTTGTTCCTATTCAGCATTTCAGAGTTAATAGGGAACCAACTAACTTTGAAATGCTAAAATAAGTATACACCCTTCTCCATGCACATATACACCACATATATGGCAGAGGCAAGCCTCTTTTTATTGCATTTTGCAGATACTGTGGTTTTCAGAAATTGAAGGCTGTGACAACCATTTCTCTAGCCATATGCTTACTTGGTATTTGTGTATCATATTTTGGTAATCTCACAATATTTCCAACTTTTAATCAATGCTGTTGTTGACTCACTAGTGTAAACAACTTTTATATGCACTGGAAAACAGAAACACATGTGTGACTCACTTTATTGTGATTCTCACTTGATTACAGTCGCCTGCATCTGTACCTTTAATGTCTGCTTATGTATACTTATGTATACTGTGTATATGCTTATATAGATTTTTTTTTCTCAAGTCCTCCAGAGAGATCCTGGAAATGCCATCAATTCTTAGATTTTACAAGTCTCATGTCAGGTAACATTAGAGTGGCCACAGTATTTCTGAGGGCACATGACTAAGGAGTAGCCGTTGTGGGGATGCATTTGGATTTCAGCGGAGACCATACAGGTTCATTGTTTGTTATTACATGTGTAAAGTTAAGATACATCTAGTCTTCCTGGTGAGAAAATGACATCCAGAAATATTCTTCCTACTTACTGTGCCTACTCTTACCACTGGAAACATGTAGAGAATGGGAGAAAAACAAGGTTTGAAGTGCATGAAACAAGAAGCAAATCTGTTAGAAAATTCTTCCAGTTACCAGCTATATTATATTGTAAGCCAAAGATTAGGTTTTTATTAAAATCTAGGGGAAAAAATGGGAAGACTGACTTAATAATTTAATATCTATAATTATAAATATAAGTTTTTATCCACTGATGGAATCTCATGAAGAATTGTTTAGAAACCTAGGAACAAAGACCAGTTTTGATTATTCATCCAGAAAAAAAATACTGGTTTATCTATTTACTCTCGCTAGAGAAAATAATAGTTAAAAGCCATTATCATGCAAGAAATCCACAAAGATGTGTCAGGCAACCAATTAATAAAATTGTGAGGATATTCTTTTATATTTTGTGGTGTTTATTAGCTATTTAAAATTTGTCGTTTGTTGTGTTTTCTTTTCTCATTCCAAATAAATGTTAACTTTTGTCTCTAATGTCATACTTCTCATTTTGAATTATTTTCTTAAAAAGCACTCCACCCCATGTTGTGTGAATTGCAGACTCATAACAATGTGCATCTGGCCCAACTAAGGGAGAAATCGATACAGGGTTTATGTGAAGTTTCCAGATTTAGCAGATGAAAATACAGAAAACTCAGTTAATGCTGGATCACTAAAATAAAGTCCTCAGCTGACACAAAAGATTTGCGGTTGGCTGTTAACCTAAAGGCTAGTGGCTTGAATCGACCCAATGAAGATGGGAAAGAAAAGACCTGACAGTCAATTTCTGGTAAATGTTAAGAAATCCCAATAGAGCACTGGAATTTCCATTCTGTAACAGGTGGGGGTCGACATGAGTTGGAATAAACTCATGACAGATAACACTCGATGGTAGACACTAAAGTGGGTTGATCTGACATTCCTAGTTAATTGAGTGCCCTGTCCTCTGTGGGACTATGGAAGAAGCAGCAGTCAGTTTGAACAGAGTGGGGCGGGGGGAGAAAGTCTCCCAAAAGGAGTCTCATTGGAGCCATGTCTTAAATTGGGTCAACATTTGCAATGTTGAAAAGCAAGGAGACAACTGTCTAGAGTCGAGGAGGCAGTGACTTCCTGGCTTAGTCAAGAGAGATGAGGGTGGAGAGATGTAGGCAGGGCCTTTATGCTGACAGGTGCCATGAAGTGGGGAGGGGGCACTCATTATCCTGGAGGGCCTGGGGAGTCATGCTGAGAATTCAGGCTTGGGGGAGAAAGACTAGGTTTGTATTTTAAAAAGTCTAACTGCTGTTGGGAGAATCTTTGAGTTGGTGCGGATGGTTACTGCACTTGGCTGCTAGATGAAAATTTGGAGGTTTGCATCCACTCAGAGGTTCCTCAGAGGAAAGGCCTGGTTATTTATGTCTCCCTAAAATCAGCCACTGAAAACTCTGTAGAATGTAGTTTTATTATGAAACGTATGGTGACACTATGAGTTGGAGTCAACTTGATGGGAACTGGTTCTTCTGGAAGGATGTTGGGAGTAAGATTGAGTCAGTGATCCAGGTGAAAGATGGACACCACTTGGGCTGCTTCATACTTTCCTCTACCTGATCACTGGGCTTTTCATGGGATCTGAGTCACA
Source organism: Elephantulus edwardii (assembly GCF_000299155.1). NCBI lineage: Eukaryota > Metazoa > Chordata > Mammalia > Macroscelidea > Macroscelididae > Elephantulus > Elephantulus edwardii. The sequence continues at coordinate 6,677,170 of NW_006399813.1, forward strand.
GAACCCAGTAACAGGAGGTGCCAAACAGTATCTAAAACTGTAGATCAGCAGGCCATGAACAATAACCCTGTGGGGAAAACAGGAAAGTCAAGTCCAGGTTGATGAAATTAGATGCCTGAGGGGGATTTATTCTTCCAGCATGTTGTTGATTGTTGTTGAGTTGAGCACGACTCATAACGACCCTATGAAAAAAAGACCTGAAGCCTTTCTACTATTATAGTTTCTCAAAGTTCATAGTTTCAGAGGCATGCTGTTTAGGAAAAGGATGCCACTTCTGCATAGGAGTGGCCAATTTCAATCTCCTTAGGGCAGCTTGGCTTGGGAGAGTTCCATCACCTCTCTTGGCTCCTTGCTGCCCCACTGTCCTTGATTCTAAGGTGAGAAGGTAGGATGGGGTTAGGGAGGGCACTGGGCCAGAAGTCAGGAGATGGACATTCCTAACAGTTATCCCACTTCCTTGCTGTGTGACTGAAGGCTGATTGATTTATCCCATCATTTGCTTGGCATTGGCATGGCAAAACCGAACTGGAGGCTGGCTGCCATATCTTTTTTTTTTCTATAATTATATTTTATTAATTTTCATAAACATTTACAGAGATTTTGGGTTTCCATTCATTCACCACTGCACCATTCTCTCTACCCTCCTCCCAGTTTGTTCTTGTCCAAATGCCACAGTGCTTGTCAAAGCCAGTTCTGATTAATCTTCTTTGTTAGTGTGTCCTTTGCCATTCCCTATCACTCCTCCCTGAGAGAGACTTCACCCTGAGTCATAAGGAAAAGGGGATGGCGTATTCGCTTAGCTACTTCCTGCTGAAAAGGGACGCTGTGGGTTTCAGGGTGAAGATCTTCTCTCACTACTCTAAAGGGCCCCTTTGGCAGTAGGAAACACATAGACTATTATGGAGATTGATTTTGGAATTTAGATGCACTCTTATTGATTGTGCTTGGCCATACATGTTCATATACTTGAAGATGTATCATGGGGGTGTTGTAACCTAGAAGACACAAATTTGACTAACAAGTTATAAGTACATGAGTCAAAAATTATGGAAAAGTAAAAGAAAAGATTCTTTCATTGTTCCACAACCCCCCCCCCCCCCAGGTCCCCTCCACCATGCAGCCCTCGCTCTAGACTCCTGTGATGACTGGCTGCCATCTCTTTTGATTCTCAGTTTTAAATTCTATATAGAGGAGAAAGTTTTTAGGTTTAGAGTCTCCAGAACTGGATGATTGATTACTTTATTCAAAGTTATACACAGTGTCAAACAAATCAGGATCCATAATTACGAAGACGTTTCAATATTTACAGTCAATTTTTAAATGGCCTAGGGTTGGGAATTGCATTGCCATCCCAAAGGTGTGAAGTTCAAATCTACTAACAATGCCATGGGAGAAACATGGGCATTCTTCTCTCACGTGATTTACAGCCTCTGGACACTGTCAGAAGAGTTAGTTATGGGCTGGGTTGATTCAACAATAATGAGTCGAGTTTGGACTTTCCCAGGCAGTTCTGGTGGTGTGTAGTCCATATGGAGTCGAGCTGTTCCTCTCTGGTGGTTCGAATCCACTCGCAGCTCCACAGAAGATGACCTCTTCCCAATTCAATTTACGGCCTTGGAAATCCATGAAGTGTCGGCTATGAGTCAGTTCCGAATCTGTAGCAATGAATTTTGGTTTTTGTTGACTTCCCAATTGAAATACTAAACTATCCATACAATATTTCTTTCTTCAACAAGTATTTCTTCTGCTATTCTTTCCAGTGTCTTATAGTCTTCACAGAAAGGGCCCCGGTGGCACAATGTGTGAAATGCTGGGCTGCTAACCCATAGGGCGACTCTTAGAAACCACCTGGACTTGGGGGACAAAGATGAAATGATCTGCTCCAGGATTTACAACTGTGGAAACCCAATACAACAGTTCTCCTGTCCCACAGAGCTGCTGTGAGTTGGAAGTGACTTGGTGGCAGTGTGTCGGATTTGGTTTATAGTCTGCACAGAGCTTCCTAGGTGGTATTAATGGTTAGCGCTGGACTGCTAACATGATTGACCATCAAAGGAACGATCAGATCTGACTTGGAGAGGGTGAAGCTAGGCTTCCTTGCTCCTTGGAAGCAAGGATTTTGAAATTGTCTCACATACTTTGAACATATTCTTAGAAGGGACCAGTGCTTGGAGAATGACATATTTCTTGGAAGGGTAGAGGGTCAGCACAGAAGAGGAAGACCCTGGACGAGACAAACTGATACAGTGACTGTGGCCTTGGGGTCAAGTGTGCCAGAGACAGTGAGGTTGGCCCAGGACAGGGCATGGTTCAGAAACATTGATCAAAGGCTTGCTTTGAGTTGTAGTTAACTCAGTGGTATCTAACAACAACAATAAAAGCAACAGCAGAGGAATTGTGGGAGAAATGTCAGGGAATGTGATTCCTATGGAGCAGTTCTGTTCTGACACTCTTGGAGTTGTGCCAAGTGGGAACAGAGAAAGTTTGGTTCTTGGGCTTTTTGAAATCCTCACAGCAGTTGTTGCTTTCTAGAACTTACTGAAAGCCATTGTATTGGACCTAATGTACTTTATCCAGGTCACTCAGAACATTATTCAGCTGTGTGGAGCCTCACTCCTTTAGAATGCAGTGGGAAAGATGCCTTTGGACCTTGTGCAATGCCATAGCTGATATTGTTACTCAAGTCCGTGCATTTAGGAGTGGGCAAGCTCAACTCTTATGGAGAAGAAATTGGCCTGGCACTGCTGTGAACAATTATTTTTTTTTCTCCCTTGTCTTTCTTTCTTTCATTACTGTTGAAGATGTACAAAGCAAAACATACACAAATTCAGTCTTTTCTATTTGTATAAATTCGGTGACACTGATTAAATAATTTGATTATATCATCTGAGTATTATCATTGTGCGACCATTTGTCTTGTCCTTTTCTGAATTGTTCCTTCTCCGTTAATACAGAATTGATGCCTTTGAGCTGTGGTGTTGGAGAAGAGCACATTCCATTGGCAGCCCAGAAAACAGATATGTCTTGGAGATGGTGCAGCGTAGTGCCCTCTGGGGACAAGAATGATGAGACTTCACCTCACATCCTTTGGGCATGTTGCTAGAAGGTGCTATTGCTTGGAGAAGAACATGATGCTAGAAAGGGTGGAGGGTCGGCGAAGTAGAGAAAGACCCTCAACCAGGTGGATTGGCACAGTGACTGCTGCAGTGTGTCAGGAAGTGTGAGGATGGTGCAGGATAGAACTGGGTTCAGATCTTTTGTTCATAGGGTCACTATGGGTTGTACTTGACTCAATGGCACCTAACAACAACAACAACAACCTTGACATTCACATAAACTCACTGCTCCCTAAGGCTCTTCCCTAATTTTTAGAGTTGCTGCCGTCATTTTTGTCATATGTAAATAGTTCTTTAAAAAGTATAATGCTGTAAGCATACTTTTCTCCCCGTTGTTTAGCAAAACTATATCCGGGTTTTTAAGACTAATTTATGGGACAGCAGTAGTGTCATAGTTATTCTAACTCCCTTGACTCCAGACACTGTGGAGATTATTAGACTTTGAGATTCTGTTCTTCTTCATTCCTTCTCTTCCCCCCTCCCCTGCCCTTTTGGTTGGGATTCTTCTGTAGAGGCTTGAATCAAAATGTATGAACGATATTTTTGTTTGTTTTTTTAAAAAATGATTCTTGATATTGGAATAGATCAAGAGGCCAGGGACTGGGAGATATGAGAGCTGTATCCCCCAAGTATTGAACTTGGAGCCTTCCTCATCCTGTTCTTTCTGGTCTCCCTTCACATTTTTCAGATTTCCTATTTAATAGTGGGGAAAATTGAGCTCTCACATCCCAGTGGTGGGTCAACTGGTTGATGAAGCCCTGCCTTCTTAGACATTACTCAGAGTTTAGAGACGAACTTAGTCTGGCTGCAGTACTGCCTTGATCAAATCAAGTTAGGTTGTAGTCTTGGGAGGGAGAAAAATTCCATTTCAAGCTACACTGTTAGCATTTGCATGAAGTGCTAAGGAGGCAGAGCTTAGGGTGAAGAAAACTAATTTCTTATTGTTTCCCCTTCCTTATGTTTCTTCTTATTATTGTTGTTGTTATGTGCTGTCGAGTCACCTGCGACTCATAGCAACCCTATGTACAACAGCCCTAAAACCTGCTCTATGCTGAGCCAATCTTATTGTCTCTAACACACCTACCCCCATTACTCCAGTCACTGAATCAGTCCATCTCATTGAGGTTCTTCCTATCCTGTGCCGTCCCTCCACTCTCCCAAGCATGATGTCCCTCTCCAAGGACTTGTCCCTCCTTGCAACATGTCCAAAGTATGTCAGATGGGGCTTCAGAATCTTTGCCTCCAAGGAGCAGCCTAGCTTCACCCTCTCCGGGACAAACCTGTTCTTTCTCTTAGCAGCCCATGGTATATTCAATACTCTCTCTAGCACCACAGCTCAAAGGCCTCAACTCTCCTTCTATCCTCTCTAGTCATTGTCCAACTCTCTGATGCATAGCAAGTGATTGCAAAGACCATGGCCTGTATCAGGCACACCTTAGTCTCCAGACTGATATCGTTGCTCTTCAGTACTTTAGAGAGGTCTCTAACCACATACTTTAGCATCGCAATACATCTTTTAATTTCCTTACGCTTGGACTGGGAATGCGAAAGGAGGCTATCAAATGAACAATAAAACTTTATCTCATGATTGTTTACTATTGCTAAGCACTGAGCTGAAAACTTTAATTCTTGGCTTTTCACACCATCCCAGATGATGAGCATTCAGTAGACAAAATTAGTGCCTTTTTACAGTTGAAGAAATAGACCCCCAGGAGATTACAGGATTTACCTTAGGGCTGGTGGTCACAGGGATCAGGAGTCCGCACTGGCCCACCTGCAGAGCTGTGGCTCCGGCCATCATGATACTCTGGCTGCTGGAGAGGAGCACTACCCACGTCACACGTTTCCCTTCTGTTACGACGTATTTTCCCGGAAATGAGAGCTGTGTCAGAACATATGGTTTGAGTACCAGGGGACTCAAATGAATGAGATAAAAGTCATCAGTCAGTGTTGCAATCCTCTTAACATGTGGGGCTGGGCCACCATCCATGAGTGAGGAGCAAGTTAAGTTCAAGGCTGCTACGGGGAAATAGCAATCCTGGGCACTGGAGTAGCACTGTAGGACCCCTCCCAAGCCAAGAGCAGCTCGCTCTCCCTTTTCCAGAAGGAACTGAGGGATCCCACTAACTCCTAACTTAGGTGTCTTACCCTTTTGCAAGTGCCTGACATACAGCATCCTTTAGCTGCCCCATGGGAAGAAGATAGCCAGTTTCTCCTGCTAAGATTTACAACCTTGGAAACCCTGAATTGGAATTGACTCAATGACAGTGAGTACAGAGTACAGAGGCATACACCCATGATAAATAACCACTTACTGTCAATTAGGTGTATGTCAGCTCCTTCAAGCCTTTACCTTTTATTTGATTTTCTCAGCTTCAGAAATGTCTTCAGCAGGAAGTCCAGTGTCTCACAGAGATGCAGTAGAACCAGGGTTTGAATCTAGAACTAGATTATGAACTGAGGCAACCTTCAATACTTGTTATTTCATTGTGTCTATTATGATGTCAATTTATAAGCAGAACAAATTATCTGGGAGCCTGGGCTTTATGAGGAGAAATGTGGCATCAGGATTGGAGGAAGACTCATTAACAATCTGTTATGCAGATGACCCAACCCTGCTTCTTGAAACTGAGAAGGATCTGAAGCTCTTGTTGCAGAGGGTCAAGGACTGCAGCCTTCAATATGGATTGAAGCTCAACATCAAGAAGACAAAGATTCTCACCACTGGGCCGATTGGCAGCGTCATGATGGATGGTGAAGAGACTGATTGTTAACAGCTTTAGTTTGCTTGGTTCCACAATCAATACTCTTGGTATTAGCAGCCAGGACATTAAAAGACGAAACGCATTGGAAAAGTCTGCTGTTAGAGACCTCTCAAAAGTACTGAAAAGCAACGCTGTCAATCTGGAGACTAAGGTGCATGCCTCATATAGGCCATAATCTTTGCAGTTACTTGCTACGCATCAGAAAGCTGGACACGGACTAGGGATGATAGAAGAGAGTTGAGGCCTTTGAGCTGTGGTGCTGAAGAAGAGTATTAAATATACCATGGACTGCTAGGAGAACAGACAAGTTTGTCCTGAAGAGGGTGAAGCCAGGCTACTCCTTGGAGACAAGGATTCTGAAGCTCCATCTGACATACTTTGGACATGTCACAAGGAGGGACCAGTCCTTGGAGGGGGACGTGATGCTTAGGAAGTTGGAGGGACAGCACAAGAAAGGAAGACCCAAAGGATTGTTTCAGTGACTGGTGTAATAGGGGTAGGTGTGTCAGAGACAATAAGACTGGCACAGGATAGAGGAGGGTTCAGAGCTGTTGTACACAGGGTTGCTGTGAATTTCAGGCAACTCGATGACACATAACAACAACAACAACAACAACAACAACAACAACAACAACTACTACTACTACTACTACTACTATTACTACTACTATTTTGATGACAAGGATTCTCAGCCTTTGGGGCTTCTCTCTTGAAACTTTCCCATTTAAAAAGGCTCCAATTTTGGGTGGTTTTTTTTCTGCATACACCCCCCTCTATCTCCCTGTGTGGCTGTGAAGCCAAGGTTGGTGCAACCTTTTGTAGCAGCCTTGCAGCCGTAGACCATCAGAGTCGCTGGCATCTTATCAATCAAAGTTACTTCATTTGGTAAAGTAAGTAAGCCCTGTTTCTTCTTGGAGATCATGTTCAGGGAGGGTGCTCTCTTTCCAGCACTTGGAATCCTCCTGATCCCGTGGAGAACTCATGGTGTAGAGTGTGCATGTAAAGAAGTCATTTAGATAGGTCATCTGGCCCATGAACCCTATTATTGATTTCTGCAACTGATTACTCTTCAGCTTTTTTACGTTTTGTTTTCATGTTCTCACTCTTCATTAGTTAAGAATGAAAGGACCCTCCAGGGGACGAGATAATGTTTAAAGAGGTCTTTGCATTCCTGACAGAACACATGTTTCTCTCAAACGGAACAAAATAATATGCATATAAAACACTTAGCCAGTGCCTGGTGCATGGTGGGTGCTCCAGGCAATATGAGCCATCAGGGATATGGCTGTGGCCCGCGTCAGCATCTTGTGGGGCTGGCTGAGGGGAGCGGGAGGCTTGCAGGAGAAAGCATTTCTGAATTTGCATGCAGACGAAAGTTGGTGACATACTCCAGCTCTCAGGAAAGTGACCCAACTTGGCTTGTTTTCTGAATGGACACAGCATTGCAAGAAAAATCTCATTTGCATAAAGATGGGGAGTTAGTTTTTCCTAGAAGCTGCATGTCAGGACCCAGAAGAAAGAGGCATTTCTTACTAATGATTAATCAGCAGTATCTCAAAGAAGCAAGAAATTAATTCAGGAAATGAGATCCTAATAAAACAAGGGGAACGCAGACGTCCAAAAGTGGTCCCACCCAGTGAACACTGACAGCATTTCCTCTTAACCACCTGCATAAAAGTGACCGGCCCTCTCCACATGGTGCAGAGGCTCCAGAGAGGAGACAGGGAGACACCAGGGGCACTTGGCAGACACCCCATACTCTGAACTGCTCTCCTGGCTTCAGCCTTAGTAGCTGCAGGTGAGTGACTAGCTTGCTTTGTGTATGTCTTTGGTCTTCCAGGTTGCTGGGTGTTTTGTAGGATGGGGAGTTGTACGCCACGCAGGGATGGGCTTTCTGCTATCTTATGTTCTATCAGAAGAGATGGGAGAGTGAGAAGGAAGAGAACAGTGAAGAGGGAGAGAAGGAAAGAAAAATCTAATGTTAGTTAGATTAGTTCTGTTTACTTGGTTAATGTTAGGGAGTTCTGGTGGCTTACTGGTAAGGAGTTGCACTCTCAACCCAAAGGCATGCAGTTCAAATCCATCAGCTGCTCTATGGGAGAAAGAGAGACCATCTCTTCCAATGTGATTTCCTGTCTCTGGAAATCTGGTGGAGGGTTAGCTATGGGTTAGTTCCGATGCCAGGGTGTATAACAACAACAACAATGAATGGTACTTTTTTGTTCTGGAAACTGTGCTGGGTGTTACCTTTTAAAAGCCTCACAGTTCTTTGCATTATTACATCTCTCTTTCAATGTAGGGAACACCATTTTTGCAAACCCACTGCTGTGAAGTCAGTTCTGACTGGTAACGACCCAGAGATCGAGAAGGCTGTGGATCTTTAGGGAAGCGGATCACAACATCTCTCCCTCTTGGAACTCCTGGTGAGTTAATCACTGGCCTTTTGGCTAGCAGCCACTTGTTTTAACTACTGCACCACCAGGACACCTCAGCTGATTCAGGAGACCCCCAGAAAGGAGTGGTTTCCAGTCTGGCTGGTGTTGCCGGGACCTCCAGTTGTGAGGCCAGAGAGCATTACCACCTGGTTCCAGGGGAGTGTGTCACAAGTGGGTGCTTGTGTACTGGCCGGGGACTTGGGCTCCATTAGCCTCAGCCGCTGGCTGCTCAAGCATGCTGGGCGGGTTATTGAACATCTTGTTAGTTCCTTCATTACTTAAATGAGCCTCAAAACAGAACAGAACTGCAGGCCTGAAATGAAGTATCTGGCGCAAAGGGCGGGTTTGATAAATGTCAGCTACTCTTATCTGAAACAGCCAAAATTTCTGAACTCTTCTCCCCTCTGCAAATGCCTGAGAGGCTCCTGGCATAGGGTGACAACCCTTACAAGGAATTTCACTCTATTTGAAAAAGAAATCAAGGGTGAGTATCAAGAGGCAGTTTCCCTCTGCTTCTGTGGTAAAGGGCTCTCTTCCTACTCACTCCTCGAAGCTGCGCTGACCTCTGTGAGGAGGACAAAGCACCGAGAGACTTCCTACAGATAGGCCAGTGGGAGATATTGGCTTGCCAGGCCAGACAGAGAAGGGCTTACAAAAGGGAAATCGGTCTTTTTGATAGACAGATACTCATTGAGAGGGAATGATGCTAAGTAGAAATGAGGCAAAATCCTTTTCTAAATGGAATCTGGAAACTTTGGGCAATACATGGGGTTAACGTGTGTGGGGCTGCTAACCAAGTCCCCCTGGAAATTCTGTAGAACAAAGGGCTGATAATCTGTTTCTTTCTTTCTTTTTTCTTTTTTTAAATTTTAATGAAAGTTACAGAGACTTAGGGTTTCCATTCATTCATTTTTGCACTTTTCTCCCTGTCCACCCCCCCCCATTCACTCTTCTCCTTGAAAAGTAAAAGAAAAACTCTTTTGTTGCTATGTAATCTCCCCCCCCGTCCCCCAAGTCCATTCCACTAATCAGCCTTCACTCTGGACTCCTGTCATGATAATAATACCCAATTATATGTCCCTTTTAAACAGTTCTTTCCCTCATCTGTTTCAATGCAGTACATCATTCATCCCCTCCTGCTCTGTCTTCCCTCAACCCTGATGTTAGTTCCATTTTACAACAGTGGTACTGTGCAATAGTTGTCCCTTTGTGACAGATACTTCACTCAGCATAATGTCCTCCAGGGTCACCCATTTTGCAGAATATTTCGTGATAATCTATTTCTTAAAAACTCAACCACTGAGAACCCCGTGAAGCTCTGTTTACTGACACACACTATGGGGTCACCGGAGGGTCCCCATGAGCCAGAATCAACTAAAGAATAACTGGTGAATGGGTTAATTTTTGATCTCCTGATAAAGGAGCCTGGACATCCTAAGGACAATTTGGGGAGTAGGGTAGGTTCACATTCTCAACTCTCTGTTCTTTATTGTCACACTCTGAAGCCCCCTCATCTGTTTGGTGTCACTCTCCGCACCCTTTGTCCCTCCACACACACTGCTGGCTGACACGAGCTCGCTCGTGTGGGGGGAAGAGGCTCCAGCAGAGAGGCATTTGTGTCATGTGTTAGCACAGGCTTTACCTTGTAAGGCTCAGCTCTGTGGGTGAAACTTGCACTGATGTTGGCAAGAGCCAAGGCAAAATGGCTCCATGACCTGCACAGTTATGTTTGGTGCATTCTCCTGAGTGTGCATTATGTAACTTGAATTGGTGAAAAATGAAAAGGAGGGAAGGGGAGAGAGAGAGAGAGAGAGAGTGCAAGAGTGTATGCTAAAAGAGGCAGAAAGCAGCTCTGGGGACTACATACAAGCATGGTGCTCTACTCCTTAGACTCCTTACTCACTCACTGGGGGGGAAGCCCCCCACAGGGGCTGCTGTCAAGGGACATGTGTTGCCTCCCTTTCTCTTCTCCTCTAGAAGGCATGATCTGCAAAGTCAGAAGTGGTCTGAAGCAGATGCACATTAGAGGTAGATAAAAAGGATGGAATAAAGAATGCTGTCTGTTTCAGGGACAAATAAACAAACCAACCAAAGGAACTGGAATGCAATTTTGTGGTTTTTAAAATCGGTTGCGTAAACTCCTCGGTGTTTTACCAGCCCAGTTTTTCTCCTCTGCTTCATTTATTTAAAAACTGGGTTTCCCCCACCCCCCACTCCTGTCTCCCAGTTGAAGAAGGGAGCTGTGTTGAGTCACATGGACACAAACATGCATCCCATGATGGGCTGTATCATGCGAAGGGTGGAAATGAGAACATGGAGAGAAGGGGAGCGCAAATTAAACTGATGTAGCAAGGCCAGAAGAGAAGGCACAGAGCCCTGAAAGGCCCCCCTGGCTGAAGCTGAGGTGTTGAGCCTCGTCTCTTGACTGTAGCCTTATGTATCTTGAAGTAAGTTAAACTGATGTAGCAAAGGCAGAAGAGGAGGCCCAGAGCCCAGAAAGACCCCTGGCTGAGGTGCAGAGGCTGCTCTCTTGGTTGCAGCCTTCTGCACCATGACGTGTGAAGGAGACCCAGGCAGGGTCTTCTCTTCCCTTGCTGTTTGTTGGCTGGGCAGCTAGCTGACTTCCCTACCTCCTGCAGGACATGAAGGCACAGCATGGCTTCCTCTACCTCCTGGGTGCGATGCTCTTTCTGTGCTCACTGCATGCCCGAAGTCTCAAGAGATGTCCCCTTTCCATGGACACGAACACCGTGAAGAAGAGTTTCCAAGAAATCAAAAGCACCATTGTGAGTATGAGTTTGGGGTGAAGATTTCAGCAATGGACTGTGCCTTTCCCAAAATCTTAGTTGCCATACACAGCAAGTCTTTTGTGTCTCAGAACAGTGAGTACTCATCACTTGTGTCTGTTCTTGTGTTTCCTTCTACAGCAAGCGAACGACACTTTAAAGAATGTCACTATCCTATTTGATCTGCACAGCATTAAGGTATTGTTCATTCTTGACTTTTTTTGGTCTTATTGCAGTGACCCTGAGCTGAGAATCCCCACTCTTCCTTCTTGAATCTTTCTGTCGGCTCCAGAGTTCTCCTCTGTCACCTGGTATGCCTCAAGGCACACTGAGATTCCAAGACTTGAGATGGTATTAAAAGAGGTGTTACTTATCCTGAGAGTGCCTGGAAGAGCTAGAGACTCAGAGGACAGGGTTTCTGTGACTTGGGGTGCCTCTTGAAGGTTTCATCAGGGAAGTAAGAAATGGACAAGTGACTTTAAAGTCGACTAAGTTGACTGTCTCACATACTTTGGGCATCTGGCCAGGAAAGACTGGTCTTTGGAGAAGGATATCATGCTTGGAAGGGTGGAGGGACAGCTCAGGAGAGGAAGACCCAGGATGAGATAGATTGATACAGTAACTGGGGCAACGGAATTAGTGTGTTGGAATTCGTGAGACTGGCTCAGGACACGGCAGGGTTTAGAACTGCTGTATATAGGGTCTCTATGCGTCACAGGCAACTTGATGGGACGTAAGAACAGCAGCAACAACAATATATTATATTAGTTGTTTTTTATTTAAGCTTCTTGTTTAGAGTCAACAAGACCTCATGGAGGGCCTGTATTTCAATGCTGATTGTTATATTTTGGAGGAACATTCTTCTTAGTAGTACAGCATTCTTCTGTCAGTTTGCTATACTGAGGTAACCTGGGGTTGCTGTGATGTTGAACCTGTGCCATTGGGGTGTCAAATGTCATAAGGATTGCCCATGGAGGACAGTGTTTTGTGAAGCTCCCAGTTTAAGACAGGTTTGGAAGCAGGAGTGACATCCACTTCCTAAACAACATGCCTCCATAAACTCTGAGCTTTGAGAAACGACGGTAGTTATAGAAAGGCTTCAGGCCTTTTGTTCAGAGGGTTGCTATGAGTCATGCTCGACTTGACGGCAATGAACAACAACAACAAGGTTCCAGGATTGTGCAAAAAGAGAGGAAAGGTTTTGGGGAGCATTAGAGGATGGGAACAAGGCCAGCCTTGCAGTGAGGAGTGTAAAGAAGCCTGGTGGGGGATGCCGAGGGGGTCATTTTCACAAGGACATTGAAGAGCAGGCCGAGCCTCAGTCTTATATTATAGACAACAGGGAGCTTCTGAAGGTGTAGAAGCTAAGACATTGTATGACCACAGAATGTTTTAAAAAGACTGTCCGGTAAGGTTTTTGGACAGCTTGAGGCAAGAAAGACAGTGAGGTCTAGTCTAGTGAGTCCAATAGTCTAGATAAAAGACTATGAGACTATGTGCTACTAAGCAGTTGGCTATGAGGTGATAATTCACCCTACAAAAGGGACCCCGAGAGAGATGCTCTTTAAAGTGAGACCAGACATAACACTGGTGCTGTACCACCAGCTACACAGCGTGTCTGTGACGAGTTAATTCCTCCTCAGTCTTCTCTGCGGGTGTGCGCGATGGACACCTTCATGTTTCTAGAGCAGTGTTCAGCCTGGTTTATTTGTGGCAAACAGATGTAGCCACTTAGTCAACAGTCTTCCAGCCAGCTCTGTTACAGCCTTATGGGAAGGGACAGAAGGAAGGGACCCAAAAGATGATTTCTTCCAAAGCCCATAATTTTCAAATGAGAAAATTGAGACCCGGAATGGGAAAATACGTCGTGAGTGACCGAACCAGTAATGGACGCCCCCAGGTCTGGTGCCTGAGCTCAAGGTTCTTCCCCTCTCAAGTTCTCCAAACAGCTGATGCACAGTAAGGAAAAAGGATAGCCAAGGATTGAGATCTTCATCACATTTGCGGCTCACTGCCCTTCTTGGCTTCTTTTAACTGTTCCTTTTCTCCTCCTACCATAATATTTGAGGAAACAAATGTGTAATGTGCTGTTCCTTTTGTTAAGAAGGCAACAGCAGGAGCAGAACTTTTTATGTTACAAGTTGTTTGCCCCGTAGGAAAACTTGGCTGTGGAGCCTGAGAAGCCTTTCTCTTTTAATGCTAATGAAGATAGAAGTGCTATATACTGTCGACCATGTCCTAGACAGACTTTTTTAAAAGCTGTAACTCATCCATGCAATCCCTCTTAGGCACTCAGAGCAGGCTGTGAGCTGCTAGAAGGAACACCTGGGGCCTCCCCTGAGGGGTCCTACGCACTACAGTCAGGGCCCTACCTCACTGATGATCTGATTTCTGCAGCTGTCAGTGTCCATTCTTACAGATCTCAGAGTTAGTCAGATGATGCCTGCTGCCCAAAATCTCTGTAAATTTTCATTAACATTAATAATAATAATAATAATCACACACGGAAGGGGGCCAACTGGGTGGCCTGGATGGCTGCACGGAGCACCCTTGGCAACTGAGGGAAGACATGCCTTGCGCCACAGCTGGTATGCAATAGTTATTGAATAAGTGTGTGTTTGCTGGAGATGGTGCAGAGAAGCAGATTTCAGTGTGATTTAAAAGAAATACTTTATGAGGAAGCTGTTCAGCCATTTGTCCTCTCAGAACCAGGGTGTTAAATTGATAGGTTTGTGCTTTTTTTTTTTTTAAAAAAAAAAAGGCAACACACAGAACTGAGAAGCCTGATTCCTGGAAGGATTTAAGCGGAAGTCAGTGGTGACAAGCTGCTGTAGGACTTTACCTTGTGATTGGACTCTGGGCCGCAGCCCTTGTTGATTTAGAAGGATTTAGAAGGAATGACCTCTGTAACATAGTGTGTAACAGGCTGTGCTGCTCACCAGAAGGTCAGGGGTTCAAATCCACCAGTTGCTCCAAGTAGAGTAAATTAGGCAGTCTCCTCCCATAAAGATTCACAGCCTCAGAAGCCTGATGGAGAATCAGTGGAGTCAGATCCTGTTAGCGCCAGTGGTGTGCAGAGAGAGGGCTCTCATCCCAGCACCCTCCTCAGACAGCTCTGATGTGGCAAAGGGCGTGATCACTCTGACACCATTACTGTTTTCAGAAAAGGACATTCAATTCTCTTGCTCCTTGCTGCCCCTAACCCCATAGGCTGTTTTGGTCTTGAAGATAACCAAAGAAGGGGGCCTCTGCGCACTTCTCTAATCTGTGTCTGTAGCCTGTAGACATGTGCTGTGTGACCTGGGAGCTCCTGGAATTCTACGTGAAGAGAGTGTTCCCCTTCCGTGAGGAGCTAGATCTCCACATCTCGAGAGAAGTCAGCAGCATTTCCAACTCCTTCCTTCCCCTGCAGAGGACTGTGAAGCCCTGCGTGAGTCACCCCCTCAGAAGGCCAACCATCTGCTCCCCGTCTGCCCCGGGAGGCTCAGGACATGCAGGTCCCAGCCAGCCTCTGACCCGGCTGCTAGAGTCAGACAGAGTTCTCACTGCTGGTGCAGTCTGTAGAGAGGGACGCTGCAAACTCAGAGGCCCCACTTACCTGGCAGCTTGAATCCACCTCAGGAGACAGACAGACTTCTCCTGTGCGATTGACAGCTTCGGAAACCCAGTGGAAGATCAGCTAGGGGCCAGGTTCCAACTTGATAGGAGTGAGTCTTTTGAGTTGTAGCTGAGAGTACTCTCAGAAACCAGCTCCATGGATTATCCTCCTAGGGTGACCAATTATATCAGGGTATCCTTTAAATGACTTTAACCATGGCAGGACTGAGATGGGAGAAAGGCTATCAGTGACCCCAAGCTTAGCATAAACATACAAGGTGTTTTGTTTTTCTCCTTACATCCTTTTTAAGAATACAACCTTCTACTTTCTATGTTAGTTAACCTCTCGGTAAGTGAAAACTAGTTGCTATGGAATCACAGCTAGTGGGTGACTCCTAGTAACACCCTGTGTGTTAGTGTGGAGTTGGGTCCCTGGATCTTTCAATGGCTAGTGTTGGGAATTAGATCACCAGACCTTCTCTCTGAGGTGTCTCTGGGCAGACTCAAACCACCAACCTCTTAATGAGTCACATGTGTTAACAATTTATACCACTCAGGGGCTCCAAACTCTTGGTAGTTCCATGATAAAGTTTATTCCTAAGAACTGCATATAAGTACATTGTGATCTAGTAAACAAACATGAGACATAAATCAAAGCAATGGCTAATTAAAAGAACTAATGAACTGAGGAGGAAACCTGGGTTCTATCCCCATCACTGCCAATGAGGTCTTGTGTGACTTTGTGAGTTGGAATTTCACCTCTCTGGGCCTCAGGTTCTAAAGTTTTTAGGAAGAGTAGTGGTTCCAATCAAAGGGGTTCATGAAACCAGTTCTTTAAGCAACTGAGCCAAGAAATATTTGTTGAGCATCCTTGTGCCAACTAACAGGTTCACAGAGTAATGATGGCAGGACAGAGAGGTGGCTGCCTTGTTGGTGCCCATGGTCCTGTGGGCTGTGAATCTGGAGAGTGAAAACTCTGAGCAAACCTAGGGCAGCGTACAAGGAGACCTACTTTCCCTTGGCTGCACCTCCCTAGTTTACGTTGGAGTCCCACCTTGGAGGGAAGGAAGAACCAAGGTGAGAAGTTCTGACCATACTGTCTCCCTTCAACACAGAAGGAGCAGAAGCTGTGTCCTTGCAGCAAGGAAGCCACCAACGTGACCAGAACTATCCACAGCAACTATAATCAGGTACGGGGCCAGGAAGAGGATGAGGAGGACCGGAGGTGGGAGCCTGGTGGGGAAGGTGCCGTCCCTGAGCTTCAGCCCCCATCACTTCATGTCCATTCATTCTCCCCGCAAGGGCTTCCTGCAGCCCTGCCCCACTCTGTCTGCAAAACGTGTGGGTCTCACCTGATTTGCTATTTTCCCAACATCTCCTTCCTCACCACTCTCCCATTTCCTTAAGCTTTAACATATCTGATAAGATGGACTGATGCAGGAAGAGCAAAGAGCTTTGATGAGATTAAGCTACTATGTGTGGAACAGGAGACCCTGTGTGTCAAAATGGTTAAGGGCTCAACTAGTAACCAAAAGGTCAATGATTCAAGTCCACTGCCTACTCCGTGGGAGAAAGATGCATAGCTTACTTCAACGTAATAAAGATTGACAGCTTGGAAATGCCCTGTGGGCAGTTCTAGTCTGTCCTATATGCATCCTTTGAGTTACAACCAACATCACATGACAGTAATTACCTGAGTAGGACAGGTGGGCCTGAGTGACATCGTTGAACACTCCACTGCTAGCCGGAAGGTTGGCCTTTGAAACCCTCAGAGGCTTCTGGAAGCCAGGCCTGCCATCTGCTTCTGTGAAGTTACAATCTTGAAAACCCTCTGAGCGGGTCTGCTGGGGCACGTGGGCCTGCCATTCCCCAGAGTAAATGCTGGAAAAACAGAGAGCATAGCAACGTGTGTGGATCCCGATTCCTGTAAAGTGTGTCCTGCCGTCAGCATTCAGTGGGTTGTGCTCCTAAGACTTCACTGTGCATGTGAATCATGTGACGGTCTTGTGAAAGTGCAGATTCTGATGCAGGAGGGCTCGAGATCCCACATTTCGGCCACACTTTCAAATGATGTAGCACTTTCAAAAACATGGAGGTGGGGGGGTGGGGTCCGTGCAGGGACGTGAGGTCGTGCAGTCCAGAGGGAGTGGTTCTCCCAACCCAAACATCATGCCTTTCTGGAAGTTCAAATCTACTGTCTGCTACTCAGAAGAAAGGTGGGCAGTCTCCTCCCATGGGATTTACAGCCTTTCAAACCCAATGGAGAGCTCTGAGTCAATGGCAGTGAGTGAGGAGTCCCAGAAAGTGCTCGTTCTTGGAGAGGCTCTGTTATTATTGTTGTTGTTATGTGCCATCAAGTTGCTTGTGACCCATAGTGACCCTATGTATATTAGCTCTGAATCCTGCCCTACCCTGAGCCAATCTCATCCTTTCTGACAGATTTAACCTCATTTCTGCAGTCACTGAGTTAATCCATTTCATTCTAGGTCTTCCTTTCCTACACTGTCCTCCAACCTTTCAGGATAATATTAATAATAGCATTGATAAGAACAGCTAGTGGATTCAAACTGCATGCCTTCAGTATTGCAGCACAGCTACTTACCATTAGGCCACCCGACCACCCTCTGGGAGAGGATCTGTAGGATAGTATTAATAACAGTGTCTAAAAGTCACATCATGGCTCTTGCCATGAACCAAGTATTGCTCTAAGCACCCTACATGTTTTAATGTGTTATTTCCTTACAGTGTTGTGACATACCTGTGATTACTGACGTTTTATAAATTAGAACACCTGTTGTCACTGTTAGGTGCTGTTGAGGTGGCTCCTTTGTGTGACAGAATGACAGCTGGCCTGACCCTGACCAACCCTCACAATCTCTGCATGCTTAACCAGTTGTCAAAGCCATTGTGTCAGTTCCTTGCGTTGAAGCTCTTCCTCTCTTTTGCTGACCTTCTTTCTTTCTCAAGCCTGGTGTCTTTCTCCGGGAACTGTCCTGATAGCATGCCCAAACTATGTGAGATGAAGTCCCACCAGCCTTGCTTCTAAGCAGTTGATTTTTCAGAAGTAGCTTGCCAGAACAGTCTTGTAAAGCATCTCTGAGTAGACTTGACGCTCCAGCCTTTAGGTTACCAGCTGAACACAGTAACCGTGTGCACCAGCAGGCACAAACACATCAGGTCTCTTTGCTAAGTTCCCACCTAGGCAAGGATGGTGAGGCTTTGTCCTTGGACGAGGACTTATGCATGGAAGGGCAGAGGGCCAGCAAAGGAGGAGAAGACCCTTAATGGAATGGATTGACATAGTGACCACAACGACAGGCATAAGTATAGAAATCGTGAAGGTGGTACAGGATCTGGTGAGTTTTCATTCTGTTGTTGCTGTGTCAACTGTTAGGATACTTGGGCCTGTTCTGAGCTGAAGAGTTGGAGCTGGCTCACTGGGCCCTAAGCACAACAGAGTTCTCCTAGGTACTGAGTAGTAGAAGTGAGGTTTGATCCCATGCAGTCTAGCTTTGGGGGTTTTCCAGGTCTAGGAGAGGCAATGATGTCTCTCTGGAGATTAAGGTGTGTCTGATACAGGCCATGGTCTTTGCTATAACTTGTTATGCATCAGAGAGTTGGACAATGACTAGGGAGGATAGAAGGAGAAATGATGCCTTTGAGCTGTGGTGCTGGAGAAGAGTATTGAGAGTAACCTGGACTGCTAAGAAAACAAACAGATTCATCCTGGAGAGGGTTAAACCGGGCGGCTCCTTGGAGGCAAGGATGCTGAGGCTTCATCTAACGTATTTTGGACATGCTGTAAGGAGAGACCAGTCCTTGCAGAGGCACATCATGCTTGGGAGGGTGGAGGGACAGTGCAGGAGGGGAAGGCCCTCTATGTGGTGGATTGATTCAGTGACTGGGATGATCAGGATGGGTGTATCAGAGACAGTGTGATTGGCACAGGACAGAGCGGAGTTTAGGGCTGTTGTACATAGGGTCGCTATGAGTCGCAAGTGACTTGATGGCACATAACAGCAACAACAACAACAACAACAACAACAGGAGAGGCTATTCCTTGGACATCATGCTTGGAAAGGTGGAGGAACGACGAAGGAGAGGAAGACCTTCAACCAGGTAGATAGATTGACATAGTAACCACAGCAATGATCTTGGGTGTGTCACACTGTGAGGTTAGCACATGACAGGACAGGGTTCAGAGCTATTGTTTATAGGGTCGCTCTAAGTCACACGCGATGGCATCTAATAATAATAATAGTCTACTCTGGTGGTGTAGTGGTTAACATAGTTGTTAGCCTCATGGTAGGGAGTTTTAGCTGCTTTGAGGGAGAAGGATAGTCTACTCCCATTAAGATTTATATGTTTTGAAACCTTTTGGGGCAGTTCTCCGCTGTCCTACAGGGTCCTGATGAGACAAAATGGACTTGACGGTTTGGAGTTTCTTAGTCTGTTGCGAAAGGAAAGAGGACCAAGCCAGGACACTTGGGTTCTGGTTCCAATTTTGCTGCTAATCATCTGTATGATACTGATTGGTAATCATCTGTGTGATTTCTATCCTTTGGGGTATCAGGGCTTTAATGGCAAATGGGAACAGCACACTCTCTCTCCCCATCACATAGCACCATAGAGATTAACATCTTCTGAGAAAGCAGAAGTAATAAAGGAATTTAGTGGGCAAAAGAAACCCACAGGAGGACCTGATGCCTCAGGCAAACAGGCTGGAAAAGAGAAAGCAGGGTGGGGGTGGGGAAGAAAAGGAATGAGCATTTTTAAATTTTTGTTTATGAGCAGTTGACATGATTTAACTGCCCGTTGGTGGGAGAAAATCCTGTTAGGAAAAGAATTTTGCATCTGCGTGCTCTGTCAACATATGTGACGACAGGGAGCCCTGGTAGCCTAGTGGCAAGAAGCTGCACTGCAGTCCCCCACATAAGTGATGGCGGGAAAGGAAAGCCTTGTGGAAAGATCTAGGGAAGGGCTGTCCAGGTGCGTACTTACGATGATGTCACTGGTTTCAGCTGGAGGTCCGAGCTGCGGCCATCAAGTCCCTGGGAGAGCTGGATGTCTTCCTCGCCTGGATCGACAAGAATTACCACCAAGAAACTTAAACAGTTTGATGCCAAGAGAACAACCCTCGTGGGGTTTCCCGTGAAAGACAGAGCGACTTTGAAGAGGAAGCAGATGGGAAAGACCAGCAAGATGGAGAAGACCACCATTTATAAGCACATAAGAATCTTCTTGAAGAAACCTCTTTAATTTGATCCTCTGGGACTAGGGTGTTGGAGGGAAGGTTCTGGGCTTGAACAGATCTCCCCTTACAACTCACCTCCCTGGCTGATCTCAGACCGTCTCAGTTCTCCTCACCTCCTTACCCCAAATCGTAATAGTCTACTGTTGTATTTATAATAGATGTATCTGTTGATGATCTCTGCTGGCCCTCCTGAGAAGACAGGGCTGACTTCCCCTAATTTATTGTAGGATTGTTTATCCCATGTCTGTGATGTGACCCTGTAGTGCATATTGTACTGACTGATTATTCTGAATAAAATCTGTTTTTTTATCAGTTGGTGGTTGTGTCTTCTGATTTAGGAAGTGTCAGTCAAGGATTCATAGATGGAGACTCCTGGAAAGAAAAGGAACTAATTATGAACATAATTATGCAAATGGGGCAACCAAGGACTAGAAAGGAGTGTGAATTTCCTCAGATGCTCAAAGCAAGTTAATGCACAAAAGGGCTCGAAAGTGGGTTTCTAGATTCTACCTCTACCCTCTCTCCCTCCACACAGTGATGGAGATGAGACTCAGGACTTCTGACCATTGGCTGCTGGATGTTGCTTCACTTCCAACCTGCTTTATCCCTCTATGCATCTGTCTTTCTCTCTTTGCCTCTTGCTGTCATTGCCTTTTCATTCCCCTGCCCCCATTTTAGCTCTGTGACATCACTTGTTTGTTTTATTGGCTTTCTATATTTTTGTGGATTTTTAAAAATCATTCTATTGTGCTTCCAGTGAAAACCTACATAACAAATTTGTTTCCAGTGACTAGTTCACACATTGCTCCACAACAGTGGCTACGGTCCCTGTGATGT
Organism: Elephantulus edwardii; assembly: GCF_000299155.1. Lineage (NCBI taxonomy): Eukaryota > Metazoa > Chordata > Mammalia > Macroscelidea > Macroscelididae > Elephantulus > Elephantulus edwardii. The sequence continues at coordinate 6,697,960 of NW_006399813.1, forward strand.
GCAAGTCTCCCCATTTCCTTCCTAGGATTCTGGTTTCCGGTTTCTCCCTCCCTTCCAGCCTTCTCACCTTGGTTGTTATTGTTGGGTGCCATTGAGTTGGCTGTAACTCACAGTGACCCTGCATACACCATACACGGAACTGAACCCTGCCCAGTCCTGAGCCAACTCTGCTGTGCCCATTGGTGAAGCTGCTGTGGCAATCCGTGCCACTGAGATGCTTCTTTTTCCCTGACCCTCCACTTATCCAGCCACCAATGTCTTTCTCTGGGGCTTTACCTCTCCTTTTGATACCATGCCTGAAGAATGCTAAAAGTCTCACAATCTTTGCTCCTAAGGAACAGTATGGCTGTACTCCTTCTAAAATTTGTTTGTTCTTTGGGCTACTCATACTACATTCAATTCTTTTCAGTATCACAATACAAAGGCATCAATGCTTTGTTGTTGTTGTTGTTTGCTGTTGAGTCGAGCATGACTCATAGCAACCCTATGAACAAAAGGCCTGAAGTCTTTCTGTAACTATCATCATATTACTGCTGTAGTCTTCCTTATAGCCATTGTCCAACTTCAACATTCAAATAAGGTGATTCAAGATACTAAGGTGTGAACATGCACACCTTATCCCTCAAAGTGATATCCTTGCTCTTTAGCACTTTTTAAAATATTAGTTTATTTACAAAATTCAAATACATTGTTTTTCATGTAGGATATTTCCCATTTCCTCCACCACTATCCCTCCACCCATCAAATTGTGTGACCCTATGCTCTTTAGCACCTTTAAGAGATCATTTGTAGATTTGCCTAATGCAATATGCCATTTGATTCCTTGACTTAGGCTTCTCTGGAGACTGATGGTGGATCCAAGCAAAAGGAAATCCTTACCTTCAGTATTTTCTCCATTTAGCATGAGACTTATCTTTAGTTTCAGTAAATGTTACCATTTCAGTTTGTTATAGTTGGTTGTCAAAGAGGCACATTCTTCACAAGAGTTAGCGCTTATTTATTAGTTGTTGTTTGCCATCAAGTTAGAACCAACCTATAGCTGACCCTCCAGCAGGTTTTCAGAGATAATATTCACATGGGAGGAGACTGTCCATCCTTTTCCCCCAGAGCAGCTGGTAGATTTGAACTGCATGCCTTTGGGATTGCAGCACAGCTTCTCACCACTCTATTATATGCCTGAAACAAGGTCTCAGCAATAGTATTATTAAGGAAAAGAAGACACAGAATGGTACTCAAAAGTTACAGGGGGAAAAAAATAAACTTCACTATGTACACCATCTGGGGCACCCATGGTGGACAGTGTTGGCTGGAGCTTCCCGACTAAATCAAGCCTGGAAGCAGGAGCGGCATCCACTTCCAAAATGGCTTGTCTCTGGAAACTCTATGTACGAACAGTGCTCAGGCTGTTTGCTCATAGGGTCGCTGTGAGTCGTCTATGACTTGACGCATTAAACAACAACAACATGTACACCATCAGGATTATCATTACTAACAGACATCAGTCAATGAGTGGATACTTAGAGCGACAGGCAAGATGAACTGATATACATAAGGGAACGAGATTTATGACCACAACCATAGAGGTTTAGCAATGATATCTCTATGTATGTGTCTCTATGTGCTAGAAATAGAATCATGTATACATTAGAGCTAATGGGGCAAAGTAATGAAAACTGTTTAGTCAGAACCAAATATCTTGAGGGAGTGAGTCACTGAGCCTGGGAACTCAGGACTAAAGTCTTGAGGAACATCAAGGTCAATCACATAACATTGTCCACAAAGGTAATGAGTAGTGTCTGGAGTTTTCAAAGCTTGGGAGCAGCCATCTCAGGTGCACCTCTTGACCTCTCCTTGTTGGAGTGAAGAGGAATGAAGATGATCAAATATTAGTTAATTCAAAATCACAAATTTAAAAAATAAGGAAAAGATGTGCACATTAGTTACAAATAAGTTAAATATTTTTAAAAAAGAATATTAGCTCAAAGGAATCATGTTGTTATTGTTGTTGTTCGATGCCATCAACTCATGTATGAATCATAATAATCTTATGAACAACCTTTCTAAACACTGTCCTACCCCGTGCAGTCCATTGCCACAGTCACCGTGCCAACCTGGTCAAAGGTCTTCCTCCCCTTTGCTGTCCCTCCACCTTCCCAAGCACGATGTCCCTCTCCAAGGAGTAACCTCTCCTAGCAGCGTGGCCAAAGTACGTGAGATGAAGCTTCATCATTTTTGCCTCCAAGGAGCATTCTGGCTGCACCTTCTCCAAGACATATCTGTTTGTTCTTCTGGCAATCCCTGAGACAGTCAGCACTCTTCTCCAACACCACAGTTCAAAGGCACTAATTCTGTCATCCTTAGTCATTGTCCAGCTCTCAGATGCATAGCAAATGACTGAAAAGACCACGGCCTGAATCAGGAGCAGCTTAGTCCTCAAACAGACATCACTCTTCAGTAATTTGGAGAGGCCCTTGACTACAGACTTACCTAGTGCAATACATCTCCTGATTGCTGATACCAAATATATTGATCGTGGATCCAAGTAAGAAGAAGTCATTGACAGTCTCAAGCCTTCCTATGACTGTCAGGAGGTTACCTCTCTGTCCAGAGCTGAGGACTTTTGTTTTCTTGAGGTTGAGATGCAATCCATACTGAAGACTGCAGTGTTTAACCTTCTATAGCAAGTGCTTCAAGGCCTCTTTACTTTTAGCAAGCAAGGCTCATAAGGAATCATACATAGCCCATGTGAATTTTAGTCTCTGAAACCCTGAAACCAGGAAGAACTACATGATGCCTGGATCCCACTGCCTACTGCTCTGAAACGGATTAACTTGATAGAGTGGGAGAAAAATAAGAAACAAAACAAAAAAATCATAAAAAAATATGCTAGGCTTACTGGTCTGATAAGGAGCTCTGGAGGCTTAGTCTTAAGAGACTGCACTGCAATCCTCAAGGCACATAGTTTTAATCCACCAGCTGCTCTGTGAGAGGATGGACAGTCTGATAGAGACCGATGGGAACCCCAAGACTACAATCCTTAGTCACCCTGCAGACCTGGACCTGAAGTGACCGCTGTGGCCCAACATCTGGCCAAAGATTGGACAGTGCTGTAAGGTGATCTAAACATCAGCGACACCTTGCTTAGAACACTCAAGCATGTAAGGCCAAAAGAGAAGCCTTTGTTCAAGGAGAAATCTCTGAAAACAGTAAGGAATAAGGAAGAAGCACAAATTAAAACTGGAAATAAGACTTGAGAAAGAGCTGTGTTACAATGTGGGAATTGTAACCAAAGCCATGAAACAGAATTTATGTGAATTGTTGGTTAGAAAATAAGTTTGCCTAGTAAACTTTCATTGAAATTACAATTTAAAAAGGAAGACGTATTAGAAGAAAAGTGACCAGCTTGGAAATGGTTTCAAAAAATGTTAGAAGATTGCCTCAGGGCAATAATCTTGGGAATTCCCTTGGCCTCTTTCAGTTAAATAAGTCTGGCCCATTTTAAAAATTTTAAGTTTGTTGTGCATTTTTATACATTGTAAGGTGAATTTCTATCACGGTCTTTGTTAAAGTGGTCAGCAGTAACAGCAGAATTGCATCTTATTCTTCTGGTCTCAGGTGAGCAGACACTGCATTTCATTTGAGTCATTAGTCCTTTGGACTAATGCTGCTTTGAATCTACATTTTCTTTATTCTTCTTTACTCCAGGAGGAGGAGCCTAATCATTATTTTTTAGATAGCCATTCAAGATTTTGCTCATAGAATTTTTTTAGTGTTTCAATTTGAGGCTTGAATTTGTTCAATTCTTTCAGCTTGAGAAACGTGGAGTGTGTTCTTCCCTTAGTTTTCTTCCTTTCTTCTTTTTTTAAAAATTTTTTTCCCCCTCTTGGTAACAGCAGCCAGGAAATCAAGAGATGAATTGCATTGGGAAAGTCAGCTGTGAGGGACTTCTCAAGAGTACTGAAGAGCAACGATGTCAGACTGGAGACTAAGGTGTGCCTGATCCAGGCAATTACGTGGTATGCATTAGAGAGTTGGACAATGAATAGGGTTGATAGAAAGAGAATTGATGCCTTTGAGCTGTGTTGCTGGAGAAGAGTATTGAATATATCATGGACTGCTAGGAGAACAAACAGGTTTGTCCTGGAGAGGGTGAAGCCAGAATGTTCCCTGGGGCCAAGGATTCTGAAACATCATCTGAAATATTTTAGGCATGTTGCAAGGAGGGACTGGTCCTTGGAGAGGGACATCATGCTTGGCAGAGTGGAGGGGCGGCGAAGGAGAGGAAGACCTTTGATGAGATGGATCGATTCTATGACTGGAGAGGTGGGAATAAGTGCATTTGAGATGGCTAGGTTGGCACAGGATAGAAGAACATATAGAGCTCTTGTACATAGGGTCGCTGTGAGTCACAAGTGACTCGATGGTACATAATAACAACAACAACTTTTCTAACTCCAGATTCTTGCACATTTCATTATAATGCTTATTTTGTCTTCTTGAGTTACCCTTTGAAATCTTCTGTTCAGCTCTCTTAGATCATTCTTTACCCTTGTCCTGGTTTCTTTTGGTTGCAGTGCAAATTTCAGAGTCTGTTCTGATGTCCATTTGGTCTTTTTGTTTTTTTTGATATTTGTAATGCCATTTACTTCCTTCATGGATAATGATCTTTGATGTTATACCACTACTGGATTGTGGAACAGACTATCAACTACTCATATGCAAGTTCAAATTAAAGTTAAATAAAATTAAAATAAGTCCATAAGAATAAAAATAGGACATTGAGTATAGCCCAACAGAATTTAAAAACCATATTAAGAATAGATTTGTTGCTTTGAACACTTCAGTTACGGAAGATTACAGGAGTTGTGGAATGACATCAAGGACATCATCATAAATTAATGAAAGTGGAACAACTAGAATGGAAACAATGAAAATGCTGAGATGAAGATTCCAACCCATGTCACTGAACATTATGTGCAGAAATTGTTAAATGGGAGCACATTTTGCTGTGTATATGTTCACCAAAATTTCACTGTAATATTTAAAGAATTTATGCTGGTTACTACCTATCATTGTTAGGTGTCAATTATGGTATTGATAATTATTAATGCATCTTGGTTGCATATTTGGTGAATTTCTGACTATAAACCTCAATTTCCTCATATTTAGTCATATTAACAGGTCTTTCTTGTATGCATATAGATCATATCTTATCAGTCACAATGTTGTACTTCATGATAGTTATTAAAACTATCTTTTTAATTATGAGTGCAATGTCAGCCATCTGATTCAAAGTGGCCAATGCCAGCCCATTTCAATTTACTAATGCATGCTAATCTTGCACTCTATCCCTACAGTCTTCATGGTACATATCCTTTTACAGCTTTCAATTTTCCTACTACATACATTCCATACTCCAGTTATTAAAGGATGCTTGTAACTGCTCTCCTCATTTTAAGTGACTTCCAGTTTGGAAGCTCTAATACTATAGCTTTCCATATTCCATTATGGTTCATAGGGTTTTCTGAGGCCTGTTATTTCAGAGGTGGGCAGCCAGTCCTGCTTCCTAGTCTTTACTAATCTGGGAGCTCGCTGAAGCCTTTCTAATGTGGGTGATCCTTCTCGTATTTGGAACACCAGTGATGTGGTTTCCAGCATCACTGCAACTCACAAGTCATTCCAGTACAGCAAACTGACAGACAAGTGCTGTTGTTGTTGTTATGTGCCGTCGAGTCGTTTCCGACTCATAGCGACCCTATGCACAACAGCCCTAACCCTGCTCTATCCTGCGCCAACCGCGCTGCCTCTGACACACCCATCCCGATTACCCCAGTCACTGAATCGATCCATCTCATAGAAGGTCTTCCCCTCCTGCGCCGTCCCTCCACCCTCCCAAGCATGATGTCCCTCTCCAAGGACCCGTCCCTCCTGGCAACATGTCCAAAGTATGTCAGACGAAGCCCCAGAATCCTTGCCTCCAAGGAGTAGCTTGGTTTAATCCTCTCCAAGATGAATCTGTTTGTTTTCCTGGCAGTCCATGGTACATTCAGTACCCTTCTCCAGCACCACAGCTCAAAAGCATCCACTCTCCTTCTGTCCTCAAGTGCTGTACTTAAACAAAATCAAAATTATAAACAAATTAAAAATTAAAAAGCAAATTATAACCAAGCACACATATGCACATCTAAAACAATGAAATATTTACTATCTATAGAAAAAGTCTGTAAATGTTGTAAATTATTAACATTTTTAGAGACACTCATGCCCACCCAATGGTGCCTTGGAAGAAAGTTATGGTAATCGGCCTCTGAGAAAACCAGCCATTGAAACCACCCACAGATGGTGGCCTAGGAAATATCTTCAATGCAACACATTTTTCAATTTCTTGGCTCTGACTGTATGCCAGTTCTACTCTGATGTATATGGAGCTGCTAGTGAGTCAGAAACTGTTTCTTTTTCTGACCTACTGTAGGGAGCTACTGTGGCCCAGTCCATAGGAAGTTGACTTGCTAACACAAAACCATGCTGGCTCTTGTTTCAAATTGAACCAGCCACTCCTCAGGAAAAAGATGGGCCATCTCCTCCCTGGCAATTTACAGCCTCTGAGACCTGACAGAGGGTCAACTGAGGGTTGGTTGCAAGTCAACGACAGTGAGTTTAGTTATTCTTGGCTTTTCAAATCTTACTTCTCATACACTTGATTTTGGAGAGCCACTTTCTTTCCATTTTATTTAATAATCATTGACAGAGTAGTGTGTAGCATGCTACACTACTAATGGAAAAGTTGATGGTTCAAATCCACCAGCTGCTCCTCTGGAGAGGTCATCTCCTCCATTTAAGATTTACAGCCTTGAAAAGTCAAAGGAGGTTCACAAGAAGTTGGAAATGATTTTATGCAGTAGTTTTTGTGTTTTGTTTGTTTGTTTTTGTTTCTTAATGTTACTGCCCAGGACAGGAAGACCATCTTTCCTTTTGGTCTTCACTTTATTTCTACTATCCACATTCAGGCACCCATACATGATGGCCCAGGGAATATCAAATATGTGCCAGCACCCTGCCGGTTGGGAGCTTACTGTCTACTTGGCCAGCCTGGCTGCATGTAGCTTCCCAGACTCTCCTTGCTGTTCATGGACCCTCCTGTGGGCCTGCTCAGTGTTCTGTCCTTCTTCTGGTCTCAATACTTCCCACAGTGTAGGATTATTTCCTCAACTCTGTCTCAAACTTTGCTTCATGCTGAGAACTGCCATGCCTAGAACTGCCCCGGCATATACTTGATATTCCTGTGGCCACATGAGTGGATGGATGCCTGAATGGTAGTAGTAGAAGCAAACAGCTTGTTTTTAGCGATAGATTCAATGCAAGAGATGACGTCTCATATCTGGCCAAGGAAATGTGAGGAAGAATGTTGTTATTGTTACTAGGTGCCATTGAGTCACATATAACTCACAGTGAACCTATAAAACACTGGATCTGAAATTTACCTTAACCTGTACCATCTTCACTATCCCAGATAAACAGATATACAGCCCATTGCTACAGTCATTGTGTAGATACAACTCATTGAGGGTTGTCTTCTCTTTTGTGGACCTTCCAGCTTTCTCAGAGTGATGTCTTTTTCCAAGGTCTTTCCCCTATTAACAGTATACCCAGAGAATGTGAAACAAAGATTCACCATCCTTTCCGATAAGGAGCACCCTGGGTGCACTTTCTCTAATAGATATTTGTTTGCCATTTTGGAAGACCATGAGATAATAATTACTCTTTTCCAAAGGCATTGATTGTTCTTCTGTCATCCTTAGTCATTACCCTACTTTAAGATATGTAAGAAGTAAATGAAAAGGCCATGGCTTGAGTCAAGTGCACCTTGGTCCTTAAACTTACATCACTGCATCACTGGTCCTCAGCTTCTTGGACAGGTCCTTGACAGAAGATATCTCCATGCAAAATATCTTTTGATTTCTGTTACCAGTTGTGTTAATTGTGGACCCAAGTGAGATGAAATTGTTGACAACTTTAGTCTTCTGTAAATGTTACCTATTGGTACAGTGGTGAGGATTTTTGTTTTATTGATCTTGAGGTTAGTCTATATTGAAGGTAGTAGTCTTTGAGCTGCTGCAGCAAGCACCTCAAGCCCTTTTCACTTTCAGCAAGCAAGATCATTCCATCTTCATAGTATAGATTATTGAAGACTCTTCTTCTGATCCTGATGCCACATTTTTCTTCATGCAGTCCAGCTTTTTGAATGATTTGCTTTGCATACAGATTGAATAGGTATCTGCGCTGTATATAGGACAAAAGAATCAGCCCTGACAGACAGACCTTTCTTTATTTTAAACCACGCAGTCTCTCTTGTTTGGTTTGGACAATTCATAGTTTAGGTATAGGCTTCACATGAACACAGTTAAGTGTTCTAAGATTCCTGTTCTTCTTGTTAGTCATAGTTTTTTACGACTCACATAGTCAACTGCCTTTGCATATTTAATAAAACATAAATAAACAAAAATCCTTCAAGATGCCAAGATCAATCTGACATTAATTATGCTATCCCTGGTGTCACAGCCTCTTTTAAATTCACTCTCAATTTCTAATAGTTCGTTGATGTACTTTTTTAGCTATTTAAAAATAATCTTCAGCAAGATTTTACTTGTATGTGCTATTATAATATTTCTACATTGGGTTTCTAAGTGGGTTTCCTTTTTTGGGAATGGGAGTAAATATGAATCTCTTCCAGTCAGTTGGCCAGGTAGCTTTGTTCCAAACTTCATGTCATAGACTAGTGAGCATGTACAGGGCTGAATCTGTTTCTTGAAACATGTCAATTGGTATTCCATCAATCCTGGGCCTTTCCCCACCCCAAAATCTTCACTGCAGGTTGAATGTCTTCTTTCATTACTATTGATTTTTTTTTTATATCATATGCTACTTCCTGAAACAGTTCTATGTCAGCCAATTCTTTTTGGTACAATGGCTCTGTGTTACCTTCATCTTCTTTTGATGCTTCCTGGATCATTCAAGATTTTGCCCATATCATCCTTCAGGATTGCAATACAAGAATTGAATTTGTTCTTTAGTTCTTTCAGGTTGAGAAATGTCAAATTAATACTTCTCCTTTTTTAAAAGATTATGCTTTCCTCCACTTTTTCTATTTTTAAATTGATTTTAATAAAAGCTTATAGAGACTTTGGATTTCGATTTATTCATTGTTGCAATTGTCTCCCTGCCCACCCCTCCCCCAATTTGCTTTTCTTTTTGAAAAGTAGAAGAACAAATCCTTTCACTGTTATTCAATCTCTCCGCCCAAGTCCACTCCACTATGCTACCTTCGTTCTGGATGCATGTCATAACAATAATATCTAAAAGGTATTCTTCCCTTTTTATTGTACAACTCCAGCTCTTTGTACATTTTATTATAATGCTTGGCTTTCCCCCCTCAAGTTGCCTTTTGAAACCTTCTGTTCATCTTCTTTACTTCAGCATTTTCCCCCTTTACTTTGGCTTTTCAATGTTTTAGTGCCGTTTTCAGAGTCCTCTGATATCCATTTTTGTATTTCTTACCTGACTTTGTGTTGACCTTTTGCTTTCTTCATGGATGATGCCCTTTTTTTTTTTTTTTAGGTGTGAACAGCTAACTTTATTCTGCAAGCAATGGAGACTTCATGCAGGTTTTTAAAAAGAACATCTTTTTTTTCTCTTAAAATATATGCATTATAGAAAATGGTAAAGCAGAGAACACAAAAAGCCACCCATAATCATCTTGATTAGTTTATGTCCTTTTACATTTTATGTACATATACACACACACAACGAAGCATACATTTTTATCTGATTGAGGCCATACGTTATGGATTCATGCTTTTCACGCGTCGCAAGTATTTATGAATTCAGAGTCCCAAAGCCATAAGTATTTTTGACAACCAAGAATACACTATACTGATTAAATCAAGGACAAAAAAGCAATTAACCATTCTTGGGGACAAAAATTATATAAAGACAAGAAACGGTGCACACCTCGAGATATTGGCAGAGCTGCAATTAAAATACTGCATTCCTTTAATGAGTAATTTAAAACAAAGCAATAGAGTATAATGTTTCTAAGATAGCTATCAGTTCTCTATTAAAACAATGGATAACAATATGGTTGAGAGTCATACACATGTATCATAGTTACTACAAAAATGCAAATATGGACACACAGGCACACAATGCCTCCTCTCACATGTCTTTCTGACCCTCTGCAGCCAACTAATCAACCTGGATGGACACCACTCAGAAATGGTATAGCAATTCCATGTCCAAGATGCTTTCCTATTAAAGATATTTACAAATTGCTTAACTCACTAGCACTACTTTGTATCATACATTGTCACCTCAAGACATCTAAAAAGCTTAGATGTTGCAAAAAGATTTAAAAAATTGTCCACGGATGATATCCTTGAAGTCATCCCACAGCTCTCTGGTCTTTGATCATTATTGTTCAGTGCCTCAAACTTTTTTCTCTCAGTGCCAGATATTTATTTCCCCTCCACATAAGACAGCTCATACACAATACACACAGGCATTGGTCTCACAGGAGAGGGTAGAACCCCCGGCCTCCGAGGGAAGGACAGGGTTTTCTCATGGTGTCTCGAGAACAGAAAAGGATGCTTTTTCGCTCCTGCACTCTCACTGGAGAGTGAGAGGACCCAAGGACAAGCTCCACCTCTCATACCTCCCATCCGATGAGAAGCCACCTTGGTGACATGTTTCATTCTCACCATTGTAGTAAGTAGAGAAGTGATTGGCCTGGTCCCAACCATTGCAGGGAAGGTGTGAACAGTAAAGGAAGGTATGGTATGGACTCAGCCATAAGAGGGGCCAAGTGACACCGTCAGAAGCATGTGGTGGTGGGGAGGCAGTTGTGGGGCTTCTGGGCTGCCTGGTCTCAGATTCAGCAGAAAGAAGGTAGGAGAGATGGATGGAGCTTATGGTTTGGCATTGAGGAAGTCCAAAAATTCATACCTGAGGGACACCTCACCCACCAGGAAGCCATCCACACGAGGATGGCTTGCCAGCTCCATGCAGATGGCCCCTGTCACAGAACTTCCATAAATGATGCTAGTGCTTTGAGCCGCTGCATCCAAGTTGTTGGACTGGAGCCATCTCTGGAGCTTTTTTTTCATGTCCTTCGTGGACCTGTTGGAGTGTTTCAGTCTTGCCAGTACCAGTGGCCCACACTGGCTCATAAGCCAAGGTGACCTTGCTCCAGACTGTCACATTATCTGTGATGACTTTGGTTTGCTCAAAAACAACTTTCTCAGCGATGCCACATACCCCCTTATCCAGCCTCTCTCCAGTGCAGGCAGTGACTCTTCCTTTGCCAGGGCATGGACTACTTTTTGTCCAGTCAGCTCCTCTGACTCTCCAAAGATGTACCTTCTTCCTGAGTGTCCCAGAACGACCCTAGTGAGTCCTCAGTCTTTTATCACATCAGGGCTGATCGATCTCCCCAGTGAAGGCCCCCATTAGTCACGTGGTAACAGTTCTATGCAGCCACAGCAATCTTGGAATCTAGCTTCTTTTGAGTGAAGTCGATGTAGGCGGTAGGAGTCGCACAGACAACCTCAGGATGGGCCAGCCTTAGCCGAACTCAGAGTAGTGAGTTCTCCAAGACCCTTCATTCGCCTCTCATCTTCCAGTTTCCCCAACAAAGAACGTCCTGAAGGGCGTCGAGGCAGGACTGCCTCAAACTTATTTCTCAGATGGCTTTTAAATTCAGGTGGGATAGACTCCAGATCATATTTTGGTTATAGTCTTTGTTTTGATTTTTTTCAGCTTCAGTTTGAACTTTCATGTGAGAAATTGATGGTCTATCCCGTAGTAAGCACCTGGCCTGGTTTTGACTGCTGATATTGAGCCTCTCCAGTGATTCTTTCCACAAATTTGTTCATACCACTCAGGTTCCAGGAGGGTCAGGTGTTTGTTTGTTTGTTTTTAACTTGTTACACATCAGTGAGCTGGACAATGAATAGAAGAAGAATTGATGCCTTTTGAGTTGTGATGCTGAAAAAAGTATTGACTATACCCATGTGCTGCGGTTGTTGTTGTTATGTGCCGTCAAGTTGCTTGCAACTCATAGCGACCCTATGTACAACAGCCCTAAACCCTGCTCTATCCTGTGCCATTCGCACTGCCTCTGACACACCCATCCCGATTACCCCAGTCACCGAATCAATCCATCTCATAGAGGGTCTTCCCCTCCTGCGTTGTCCCTCAACCCTCCCAAGTATGATGTCCCTCTCCAAGGACCTGTCCCTCCTTCCAACATGCCCAAAATATGTCAGACGAAGCCCCAGAATCCTTGCCTCCAAGGAGTAGCCTGGTTTAGCACTCTCCAGGATTAATCTGTTTGTTTTCTTTGCAGTCCATGGTACATTCAATACTCTTCTCCAGCACCACAGCTCAAAGGCATCAATTCTCCTTCTATCCTCCCTAGTCATTGTCCAACTCTCTGATGCATAACAAGTGATTGCAAAGACCATGGCCTGTATCAGGCGGACCTTAGTCTCCAGAGAGACACCGTTGCTCTTGAGTACTTTAGAGAGGTCCCTAACAGCAGATTTTCCCATCGCAATATGTTTTTTGATTTTCTGGCTGCTGGTGCCAAGAGTGTTGACCGTGGAGCCGAGCAAACTGAAGCTGTGAACAATCTCAATCTCTTCGCCATCCATCCTGATGCTACCAATTGGCCCAGTGGTAAGAATCTTTGTCTTCTTGACATTGAGCCTCAGTCCATACTGAAGGCTGCAGTCCTTGACCCTCTGCAGCAAGTGCATGAAGTCTTCCTCAGTTTCGGCAAGCAGGGTTGTGTCATATCCATAATGCAGATTGTTAATAGATCTTCCAGCAATCCTGACGCCACACTTCTCCTCATAGAGCCCAGCCTCTTGGATAATCTGCTCTGCATACTGGTTGAAAAGGTATGGAGATAGGACACATCCCTGGCATACACTAGGAGAACAAATATGTCCATCCTGGAGAGGGTGAAACCAGGCTGCTTCTTGGAGGCAAGGATTCTGAAGCTCCATCTGACATACTTTGGGCACGGGGCCAGGGAGGACCAGTTCTTGGAGAGGGATATCATGCTTGGAAGGGTAGGGGAAAGAGCAAGAAAGGAAGACCCTGAATGGGATGGATTGACTCAGTGACTGAGGTAATGGAGGTAGGTGTGTCAGAAATGATTAAATTGGCTCAAGAAAGAGCAAGGTTCAGAGTCGTTGTACAAAGGACTGCTATAAGTTGGAGCTGACTCAACAGTACATAACAACAAGAGTTTGGGGACCATGCGGTGATCCCTGTATGACCTACAGGATGGCCATATTGAAAGAGCATGTTTTGTGATGACTCTCAGGATAGATCTTGAAATGTCTTTTATTGTTGTTGTTTTACTCTGAATGCAACACCTACTATCTTCTTCAATTTTTTCATTCCTGGCCTGGTAGCTCATATGAGTATCTCATTCAAAGTGGCCAATGCCAGTTCGTCTCAGCTCACTAATGCCTAGAATGTCCATCTTTATCCATCTAGTCTTTTATAACTTTTCATTTTCCTAGATTCTTATTCCGTGTCTTTCAAGTCCCTAATATAATGGATGTGTGCAACTGTTTCTCTTCATTTTGAATGACCTCCAGTGTGTGGCTCTACCTCCAGTGCTATATACGTAACAATGTGCCTCTGTTGTTCATAGGGTTTTTTTTTTCAAGACCTGTTATTTCAGAAGTGGTTGGCCAGTCCTACTTCTTAGTCTGCCTTAATGAGGCAGCTCTGCTGAGTTCCATCTGCCTGGCTGGTACTTATTTGACATACTAGTGGCAAAGTTTCCAACATCACAGCAAACTGTGAGTGACTCCAGCACAGCAAACTGATACACAAGTGCTATATTGGTATGAATACATAATAATCAAGCAAGTATATGCATGGTTAAACTATAAAATAAGCAGGAAACAGGCAAATAGCCCCCCTAGTACAACAAACTGACGAATAAGGGTTGTATCTGTAAGAGTAACTATCAATATAAGCAGGTACACAAAAGACATTACAGGGGGTGGTTCTTTCCCATTTCGGCTGCCACTCTGGGAAGACAAGGCCCTGGCTCACATGAGGGAGAGTGGATTCTTTAAAAGTAATGACTGGTTCGTCCAAGCCATAGCAAAATGTTCAGAAAAGAACTTATGAGCACTAATACTCTGGTGATAGTCTTTCTTTCATGACTGAAAGTCATCACATGTAAGACATCTGCCAAGGGACCATCAGTGAAGATTTGGTTCTTGTAAAAAGGTCCTGTCTTCTGTGCATGCATGAAGCTTAATGCAGGCTCAGGGGCCCGGGAGAGGCCCAGAACGCAGTGTTCCTGGCAGGCGATGCCTCTGACCCTGCCCTCTCTTCCTTTGGGTGTCTCCGTGTGGTCCCTTTCTTAGGTACTCCTACAAGATTCTGTGCTGGGTCACATGGAATTTGAGAACTGACCACAAACTGAGATTTGTAAACCAATGTTCAAAGCAACATTATTCACCATAGCAAGAACATGGAAACAGCCCAAATGTCCAACCACAAATGAATGTATTGAGAAATTATGGTACATTCACACAATGGAATATTATGCAGCACGCAGGAGCAATAACTTTGTAAATTATTACCTAACTTGGGAGGGACTGGAGAGCATTACGCTGAGTGAACTAACTCAGTCCCACAAGGATAAATATTGTATAAGACTGTTATTGTAGGATGAGTATAAGGATCCAGGAGGGCTGGGAGAGGCTGGAAGCAGAGGGATGTGGATGTATAGGGGGTAGAGGGGATTAATCATTGTACAATTTGATGGGTGGGAATGAGGGAAATCAAAAGAATTTGTTCAAATTTGTATTTAAGTTTTGTAAATAAACTAGTAGAAAAATAAAAAAGTAATAATTTTTTTAAAAAAAAGAATTCAAACTCTGAGGAAAAAAAAAAGATTCCTGGCTTTAGTTTTCTGAGCTGGGAAAGGAAGGAAGTTAGCCTGCTACCTCATAGGGTCACATGAGGCTGAAATGAACTGATATTTTCTAAATTACCCGGTGTCTGGCACGCATTAAGTGCTATGAACAAATGAAGAGCCCATTTTCGCATTCTGGTGCCCTACCATCTCTACCCCCATCCTTGTTTGACTTCTCCAGATCCAGCACCTCACTCCCAGGGCAGAAAGCAGTCTTCTCCATCCTCCACTCCTGTTTTGTGTTTCTTGGAACCTAAAGTGGCTTTCCAGCTTTTGATGAGTCAAAGATATCTCCGCAGCCATCTCTTATCACCAGACTCTGAGCTCCTGGGGGCACAGCTACCTGGTGAACAGCTGTATTCAGTAAATACATGCTCACTGATCTGGTTGTTCACTGAATAAGTGAATGCATACACCCTTGGAGCAAAGACAACCCAGCTGCCTAAGCAGTTCTCTCTTAGATGAAGCCTGTAACTTGGTATTTGAGGATAAGAGTCTTTCTTTTTGGGGATCAAGTTTTCTCTTATAATTCTCTTGCAATCTGTACATCTTGTTCAATGGGTCTAGCCCATGGTAAGGAGTTGGTTTTCTGCTCTGATGTGCTTGTCTTTGCTTTCATTTAATGTTTTTTTTCTTGTACCTCTTAGGAATCTCTGGAAGGTACAAGCACTTAATGCAATTGGCTGCTAGCCAAAGGGTTGGAATATTAGAGTACCCAGAGGCACTCCAAAAATAAGTGTTTCTAAAAGGTTACAGACATGGATATCCTATGGAGCAGTTTTAGTTTGTACATTCAGTCAAAATCTGTGCAACAGCAACTGAACAACAGATAGTCTTTAGGAGTTTCTGGGTGGGGCAAGTGTTTAATCCTTTAGGTTGCTAATTAAAAAGGCTGGCATGAAAGTCCACACAGAGGCACCTGGTAGGAAGACAATCTACTTCTAAGTAATGAGTCCTTGAAACCCCTATGGGACAGTTTAATTCAGACACACATGGGCCACCAGGAGTCCAAGTGGACTTGACAACATGATTGTATAACATAGTCCTTAACTCAGCATCCTGAAGGCTGAAAGTTAGTGTCACCACCCAAAGTCCTGGGCTGACCCAAGCCCTTGCTTACCTGATGGCTCCCATCTTTTATAAGATTCCGAAGTACAAGTTACAAGTGCAGTTCCTTTTCTTACAAGGCCAATATTAGCAGTAGCACTTCTCCACATCACAGTTGTCCAGGAGTGAGGAGAAAGAAGTCAAGAAGTATGACTTCATTTTTTAATCCTCAAAACCTCTAAGATAACTCCTATCCTTACCTCATGGAGTGTGTCTTAGTTATTCTAGTGCCACTTTTAACAGAAATATCACAGATGTATGGCTTTAACAAACATCCATTTATTCTCACACGGTTTAGAGGGTCTGGTAGCATAGAGTCCACAGAGACCTTACCTGCTAACCCAAAATCGAATCCATCAGTCACTCTTCAGGGGAAAGAAGGGCAATTCCTCTTATGTAGTTACGTTGTTGTTGCTGTTGTTGTTGTGTGCCACTGAGTCAGAACTGACCCATGGCAGACTCCCCAGTGGTTTTTCAGAGGAAGTAAATCACAATTACCCATCCTTCTCCTGCAAAGCAGCTGGTAGATTCAAACTGCTTGCCTTTGGGATTGTAGCATTGCTTCTTACCACTAGACCACCAGAGCTTCCCTGTGTAGTTTATAGCTTATAGAAACCCACTGAAAGGTCAGCTGTGCGTCAATTCCAATTCAACACAAATTACTTTGACCTTTTGGGTTGTTTTTGTTTTTAAAGTAAGGGAACACTTTATTTGTTGCAGTTGAAGAAAGGTTTTTGTGTCTCCTGTTAACATCTGTGGATCTGATGTCCTTTGGAGATCTATATGTGTCTTGGAATAAACCTTCCCCTGGATCTAGTGTTCTGGCAGAAAGGCAAGGTTTTAAACACTCAGCCAATACTGGAGCTCAACAAAGTTCTTTATTGCCTGTGGCCAAGAAAGTCAGCTAAAGCTCAAACCATACTGACCTTGAGAGGAAGCAAAGGTGAGGTTTGTACACAGAGATTGGGCATGGGGTGTGTGTGTTACAAAAAGTTCATTGTGGTTGGCAGCTGAGATATCTTCACATTTAGGAATTGTTATTGTTTCTAACTTCTTATCGGTATCCAGGCCCTGGACCAGGTACAGAGGGAGTGGTAATCAAGCTGGGTCAGCTTGTACTAGAACATAAAGCTTAGTAAAACATGTTATGGCCAAAATTATTGAGGCATACATTTCTTAAAATGAGTGTCAGGACAAAATGGCTTAGCTAATGTTTATCACATAAGCTTCTACTGAACTAGGAAGTTTTCAGTGTAAGGCCCTGAGTCCAAAGGCGTTCCTGGATAGTCGTCCTTTTTTTAAAAAAAAAAGTTAAAATAAATGGTTTTTTATGGGTTTGCTTACAAAGTTCATATATATTGTGTTTCACACTATTCCTCATTCACATTGTGTTTCATACAATCATTCCCATGCATTAATCTGGTTCTTCTTTCTTGGTGATGGCCACATTCCTCTTCCTCTGCTCACATCTTTCTTAGCCCTTGTGAGATATAATGGAAAGCAGATCATAGCCAAGGTAAATTCTCTTTCATTGGTATATGGCTATGCCTAGAGTCAGGTGCTGCATCCCACCCTAAATCTTCTCGTAACTGACTGATCACATCAGATTATTACATAACTGCCAAGCACTGGCAATCACAGCTTTGCCAAGTTGACATTCTTTGTTTTTGTTATGTGCCATCAAGTTGAGTATAACTTGTAGTAGCTACCCTATAAACAACAGATCAGAACTCTGTCCTAACTGCCAAGCACTGGCAATCACAGCTTTGCCAAGTTGACATTCTTTGTTTTTGTTATGTGCCATCAAGTTGAGTATAACTTGTAGCTACCCTATAAACAACAGATCAGAACCCTGTCCTATCCTGTGCCATCTTCATAATTTCTGACATGCTCGAGCAGATTGCTCCAATCATTATGTTGATCCTTCTTGTTGAGAGTTTTTTTCTCTTTTACTTACCTTCTACCTTTCCTAGCATGATGTCCCTTTCCAAGGAATAGCTTCTTCTAGAAACATGCCCAAAATATGAGACAAAACTTCATGATCAATTTCTCTAAGAAGCACTCTGGCTTCACCTTCTCCAAGACAGATATGTTTGTCTTTTTGGCAATCCATAGGATGTTCAGAACTCTTCTCTAACACCACAGCTCAAAGGTATCAATTCTTCCTCTGTCATATTTAGTCATTGTCTGGCTCTCAAACCATAGCAAGAATTGGAAAGATCATGGCTTGAATCAGGCACACCTTAGTCTTCAAACTGACATTGTAGCTCCTCAGCACTTTGGAGAGATCCCTGATCTCTTAACTGCTGGTGTCAAGCATGTAGATTGTGGATCCAGGTAAGATGAAGTTGTTGACAATTTCAATCTTTTCTCCATCATACTGTTGACTATTGGCCTAGGGGTGAGGATTTTAGGGAGACATAAATCAATCTCTGACAGGGAGCATGGTTCAGTTAGAGATGAGATACCTCTGAGACAAAGACCTGCCAGCACCCTGCTGTGGTAACTAACCCTAAGGCAGTCATCCTGTAGCGGCGGGATTGTGCCCTGGTGACTAGAAATCATGTCTAACATTAGACTTATTGAGCATTATTGAGCCCAGTCTCTCTGCAGTGACTCAGTGAATGAAAAAGGACTTAGAATTGAGTTGGGAAATACATCTATGAGCAAATCTGTTGAGTTCCTCTGCTGTGTGTGATGTTGATCTAGATTCTGAAAAAGTTACCAAAGGAAGGCATTGATTGTGACTCATCAATTCTCAGAAATGGAAAGTTTCAGAGTTGTTGTTGTTGTTGATATTATGTGCTATTGAGTCAGGTCTGACTCATAGCAACTTTATGAACAACAGATCTGAACCCTGCCATACCCTGAGCCATCCTCATCATCTCTCACACACTTGAGCCCATTGCTGGAGTCACCATGTCACTTCATGTCATTGAGAGCTTCCCCTCTTTCACCAACCCTCTGCCTTCCCAAGCATGATGCCCCTTTCCAAGGAATAGCCTCTCCTAGCAACCTGCCCAAAGTATGTGAGACAAAGCTTCATCATCTTTGCCTCCAAACAGCATTTTGGTTCCACTTTTTCTAGCACATCTTCTCCATTTTCTCTTTTAGAAGTCCATGGGATACTTCAAAACCACATGGGTTTCTTTAAAATCACACTCAAAGGCATCCATTTTTCTTCTAACATCCTTATTTATTGTCCATATCTCAGATGCATAGCCAGTGATAGAGAAGACCGTGACTTGAGTTAGACACACCTTAGTCTTCAAATTAAAATCATTGCTCTTCAATACTTTGTAGAGATCCCTGACAGCAGACTTGCCCAAAGCAATAAGCTCAAACACAATACTTTACCTGATGTCTTGACTGCTGGTACCAAGGGTGTTGATTGTGGATCTAAGTAAGGTAAAATTGTTCACAATTTTAATCTTTTCTCCATCTATCATCATATTTCTTATTGGTCCGTTGGTGAAGATATTTGTCTTCTTGATGTTGGGATGCAATCCATACTGAAGGCTGTAGTCTGATCTTCTGCAGCAAGCATTTCAAGTCATCACTTTCAGCAAGCAAGGTTGTGTCATCTGCATAACCCAGGTTGCTAAGGACTCTTTCTCCAATCTTGATACCTCAGTCTTCTTCATAGAATTCAGCCTCTTGAATAGTTTGCTCAGTGTATAGATTGAATGTTGTTGTTGTTGCTATGTGCCATTGAGTCACTGGCAACTCATAGCAACCCTATGTACAAGATACCTAAATGCCGTTCTATCCTGTGCCAGCCTCACCGTCTCAAACACACTCATTCCCACCACTCCACTCACAGAATCGATCCATCTCATTGAGGGTCTTCCTCTCCTGCGCCGTCACTCCACTCTCCCAAACATGACGTCCCTCTCCAAGGACCAATCCCTCCTTGCAACATGCCCAAAGTATGTCAGATAAGCTTCAGAATCCTTGATTCCAAGGAGTATTCTGGCTTCACCCTCTCCAGGACAAACCTATTTGTTATCCTAGCAGTCCATGGTATATTCAACACTATTCTCCAGCACCACAGCTCAAAGGCATTAATTCTCTTTTTATCATCCCTATTCACTGTCCAACTCCCCGATGCATAGCACATAATTGCAAAGACTATAGCCTGGATCAGGTGCACCTTAGTCTCCAGCCTGACGTCGTTGCTCTTCAGTACTCTTGAGAGGTCCCTCACAGCTGACTTTCCCAATGCAATTTGTCTCCTCATTTCCTGGCTGCTGTTACCAAGAGTGTTGACAGTGGAACCAAGAAAACGAAAACTGTTAACTGTCTCAATCTCTTCACCATCCATACTGATGTTGCCAATTGGCCCAGTGGTGAGAATCTTTGTTTTCTTGATGTTGAGATCAATCCATATTGAAGACTGCAGTCCTTGACCCTTTGCAGCAAGAGTTTTAGGTCCTCCTCAGTTTCAGCAAGAAGGGTTGTGTCATCTGTGTAACACAGGTTGTTGATGATTCTTCCACCATTCCTGAGGCCACATTCCTCCTCGTACAGCCCAGAGTCTCGGATGATCTGTTCTGCATACAGACTGAAAAGGTACGGAGACAAAATACAACCCTGACGGACCCCTTTCTTGATTTTGAACCATCCAGTGTCTCCCTGCTCTGTTGTGACAACTGCCTCTTGGTCCAAGGATAGGTTTCTCATTAGCACAATCAAATGTTCTGGGATTCCCATTCTTCTCAGACTCAGCCATAGCTTGTTGTGATCCACACAGTCAAAAGCCTTTGCATAGTCAATGAAGCACAGATAGACATTCTTCTGGTATTCCCTGCTTTCTGCCGAGATCCATCTGATATTAGCTATAATATCCCTAGTACCACGACCTCTTCTAAATCCAGCCTGCACATCTGGCAGTTCTCTGTTGACATATTGTTTCAAACATTTTTGGATAATTTTCAGCAGAATCTTGCTTGTAGAACTTCTTCACACTGGCATTCATAGTTCTTTGAAACCTAGGTCTTTTTCTATCCCCAAACTCCTTACTCAATCTGCTTGCCACAGGAACACCACCCACAGGGACAAGAGCTAGACTTGCTCTCTGTTCTCAGAAAAGCTACTCAAGCTTTTCCCACTACAAGTCACCAGGACCCTTCTACCCTTGTCATAGATCCATCTATTCAAACAGCTCACAAAACTCTGTGTTCACGTTAAACTTTCTCCAAGAAATCTTTCCAGATACCCTTCTTCACCTACCAGAAGTAATCTCAACTCTCCTGTCTCCTCAAATATTTTTCAGGAATTTGAAGAAATCATTCCTCATTATTATCTGCACAAGCAGCCTCAACTTGCTTCAACTACCTGTCACAGTACGTCATTGTACCCCAGGCCTTTGTTCCTGCCCTTAGAACTAAGAGTCTTATTTTTCTGTACTAGGGAGCACTTCTGTGTACCAGTCAAGCTTATGGACCCTACTCAAGGTACTGTTTCTAAGAGCACAAAAGATACAAGATTACAGAGAAATAAAATTATATTGAAATTAAATTCTAAAAATAGGGGGGGAATAAATGTGCTTCTTTATTACTATATTAATGAACAAGATGTAACAGTAGCTACAAACTAGAGCCCTGTGTAAGTACTGATGAATGTTAGTGATATTTGAAGACAACTGGGATGTGACACCAAAATAACTATTGTATTAATTTACAAAATGTACAAAATAACTATTGTAGTGAAAAAGTCACAGGCACCGGGAAAACTATTGTGATTTGTATCTGTTGCTTACTCTCATGATTAAAGAAGATGCTACATATTGGTTAAAGGCTAAGGGGAAGAAATGCTGTTGGTTCCCATTTACTTCCCCCCACCCCAAAAAACCCCTGCCTTACAGAGTCTATCCCCTCATAATGGTCTGAGGACCCACTGGGAACCCAACTGTCCCTGACCTTCATATCTGTATGTCAAAGTCTCTGGGTGGTGCAGCTTGCTAAATGATAAACTGTGATTTGAGCCCACTGAGATGGTGATCTACTGTAAAATTCAGTGGGAAACCAAACCCTGGGAACATAGTTCTACTCTAACAACCATGGGGTCCCCAGGAGTCAGTGTTGCTTGGCAACCGGTTGCTTGCTTGGTTGTTTGATACCCTGGTGTCCCGAAACTCTGGGCTCACACTGGAGATTGTATGTGGACCTTAGTGGAAAATAACTGAGTATAGGCCCATTTTCCCAGATGAGGAAACTCTCTTAATTCAAAGCTTTGTCTGGAGTTTTATTCTTCAACTCCATGCCTGTGAAGGATATTCCCAGCAACTCCTCCTCTGCAGGATGGAAGGATTAGCCGGCTGCGTCAGAGGAAGTCTCCAGGGACAGCATGGCAGCGAGCTGGCTGGTTCAGCGAGCAGGAGGGCAAGATGCTGGAAGGGAAATGACGTCCCTCAGGCTGTCAGCTCTGAAGACGGGGAACTGAAAATGTGCTTCAGGTTGCCAGCTGCTCCTCCCATTCCCACTCCACCTTCCTTTCTCCTGGAAGGATGCTAGAGCTCCAGATGGGGTGAAGCTCTCAACCTCCCCTTGGCTGGGTGTGGAGAAGGCCTCCACCTGTCCATCCAGTTAACCAAGGTCCTTCCTCCCCAGAACCTGGAGGGCTGTGTGTTTCCCTGCAAATGATGCAACTGGGCAGGCAGCCCAGATACCAGCAGCTGTGACGTCGTCGCAGACAGGGAAAACCCTGAACTGCAATCTCTCAGTATGCTGTGTGAAGGAAGGAGGGGCTGGATTTTCTTCCTGGTTTCTAAATAATCATTTCCTGCCCCAAAATGGCTTGGTTAGGAAGCTCAGTTTATTTCCAAACAGACTCTGTGGTCATTGTAATTAATGTTATGGAACAAAATATGTGTGAATGATTGAGTGGGAAAAACCGCTCCACAATAGGATTTGTAAACTTTCACTTAAGTCACTGTGTTGTTTTGGTTTTTTTTAATTGCCTCATAGGACTAAAACTTCAACTACAAACACACTGCACTAAACTGATTCCAACTCAAAGAGACTTTTGCTGGGCTTTTCCAAGGCTGTAAATCTATTGGAGGAAAGATCCTTGGAGTGGCTGGTAAATTTGAACTATTGACCTTTTGGAATGTTGTTAGGTGCCATCGAGTTGACTACAAGTCATAGTGACCCTGTGAACAAAATATCTGAACCTCGTCCTGTCCTGTGCCATCCTCACACTTACTGACACACACTTGCAGCAGTCACCGTGTCAATCCACCTGTTTGAGGGTCTTCCTCTCCTTTGCCTTTTGACCTTTCAGAATAGGTGTTGCAAAAGGTAGGCAGGTAAAAGCTACCAGACATCCCCCAGGACAAAGATGAGAAAGAATCTTCCTGTAAAGATTTACAACCTCAGAAATCTGAGAGGGGCTCAGAATGAGTCAAAGTGGGGTTTACATGAGTCATCAATAGCTTCATAGGCCAAAGGTATGCACAAATATGGATCTGTATTAATAATCTTTCTGCCAACTCAATGTGCCAGACAGGAAAGGTAGGCTTTATCTGCATTTTACTCATGAAATTTTGAATGTCTGAAAGATGTAAGGACCAGTCTTGGGTTACAAGGTCACCTTGAAAGTTGGTGATGAAAAAGTATTAGAAAACATGTCTCTCGTCTCCTAGTTCCTTGTTATCTGCAGCATTCGCACGCTTAATGTTCTTCCTATTAAGGCTCAGTTTTTTCTTCTAGATTTGGAGGTGAGGACAGGGAAAGCATCTGTCTCCCTCAGTGGGAGAAATATGGGTAATCTCCTCCCACGTGTTTTGTTGTTGTTCTTAGGTGCTGTTGAGTTGAGCAGCCCTCATAGTGAGCCTATCAACAGCAGATCTGAACCCTGTTCTATCCTGTGCCATCCTCATCATCTCCATCACGCGTAAGCCCATTGCTGCAATTTCTGTGATGATCCATATTGTTCTGAAGGTTCCTCTCTTTGCCCTTTCTCTCTCTCCCTGTCTGATCATGATATACTTTTCCAAGGAATAGTCTCTCCTAGCAACATATCCAAAATATGAGATGAAGTTTTGTCATCCTTGCCTCCAAGGAAGGCTGCACTTTTTTCCAAGACATATCTTTTTGGTTTTTTGATAGTCCATGAGATTTTCAGTGCTGTTCTCCAACACCACGACTCAAAGACGTCAATTCTTCTTCTGGCATCTTTATTCATTGTCTGGCCCTCAGACGCATATAAAGTGGTTGAAAAGACCATGGTCTGAACCAGGCACCTTAGTTTTCAAACTGACATTGTTGCTCCTCAGATTCCTGACAATGGACTTGCTCAATGCAATGCATCTCCTGATCTTCTGACTGGTACCAAGGGTATTGGAGTGGGTCTAAGTAAAATGAAGTCTGACAGTTTCAGTCTTTCCCCCATTTATCGTTGCCTATCAGTCCAGTGGTGAGGATTTTTGTCTTCTTGAGGTTGAGGTTGAGATCTGTATTGAAAGCTGTGGTCTTTGATCTTCTGTAGTAAGTGTTTCAAGTCCTCACTTTTCACAAGCAAGGTTGAATCATCTGCACAGCACAGGTTGTTGATGGGTGTTCCTCCAATCTTGATGCCAAATCCTTCTTCAAAGAAGCCAGCTTCTCAAATGGTTTGCTTAACATGCCGATTGGATATATATGGAGAAAGGATATAACCCTAATGTACATCTTTCCCAATTTTAAACCTTGCAGTCTTCATTAAGAGCACTGAATATCCCATGGCCAGCGAAGAGGGAGCGCAGCTGGAGTGCTCTTTGGAGGCAAGAATGAGGTGGCTTTGCCTCACACGCTTTGGGCATGTTGCTAAGAAGGTTCTATTCCTTGGAGAAGGACGTGATGCTGTGAAGGTGGTGGGCCGGGGAAGGAAAGGAAGATTCTCAGCCAAGTGGACTGATACAGTGACTGCTGCAATGGGCTCTCGTGTGTCAGGAAGTGTGAGGATGGTGCAGGACAGAACAGGGTGCAGATATTGTGTTCATAGGGTCATTGTGAGTCGTGCTCAACTAGATGACACCTTACAACAACAGTGTTTCCTTGCTTTATTCAGACAATAGCTTCTTGGTCTATGCATAGTTTTTGCGTGAGAACAATTAAGTGTTCTGAGATTCCTGTTCTTCTCCATGTTAGCCATGTTGTTGTTGTTATGTGCTGTCGAGTCGCCTGCAACTCATAGCGACCCTATGTACAACAGCCCTAAACTCCGCTCTGTCCTGTGCCAATCACA
>NW_006399813.1:6725621-6732418 GCF_000299155.1 Elephantulus edwardii
TCAAAAGGCAGCACGGGATGACAAAGCAAAATATTACAATGAAATGTGCAAGGAGTTGGAGTCAGAAAATCAAAAGGGCCGAACTCGCTCAGCATATGTTAATGTTAGCCATAGTCTGTTAAAATCCACACAGTCAAATGCCTTTGCATAGTTAGGAAAACACCAATAGACATTCTTCTGGCATTCTCTGCTTTCAGCCAAAAAAAAAATAATAAATAAATAAATAATATCCATCTGATATCATCAGTGATATCCCTGGTGCCACAGCCTCTTCTAAACCCAGCTATAACTTTTGGCAGTTCTCTGTCAGTGTATGCTTTTAACCACTTCTGGATGATCTTCAGCTATATTTTGCTTGCATGTGATATTAATGATATTATTTGATAATTTCCACTTTCTGTTGAATCACCTTTCTTGGAAATGGGAACAAATATGGATCTCTTCTAGTCAGTCAGCCAGGCAGCTGCCCTCCATATTTCCTGGCATAGACTGGTGAGCACATACAGGGCTGCATCTATTAGTTGAAACACGTCAGTTGGTATCCCACTGATTCCTGGGGCCTTGCTTTTTGCCAATGCCTTCAGTGAAGCCTGAACTTCTTCCTTTACCATCAGCTCTGTTCATATGGTTTGTTGTTGTTGTGTACCATTGAGTCAGAAGTGACCCATAGCTGACCCATAGCAGGTTTTCAGAGGCAGTTAATCACATACGAGATTACCCATCTTTCTCCTGCAGAGCAGCTGGTGGCCTCGAATTGCATGCCTTCTGGACAGCTTCTTGCCACTAGATCACCAGAGATCTTTCTGAAATTTTTCAGTGCCAGCCAGTCATTTTAGGTACAGTGATTCAGTGTATTTTTTCCATGCTTTCTGAATCATTCAGGATTTTGCCCGTAGCATCCTTCAATTCTGCAACTTGAGATTTGAATTTGTTTTTCAATTCTTTCAACTTTAAAAATTCTCAGAGTTCTTTCCTTTTTATTCTCCAACTCCAGTTCTTTGCACATTCTATTATAGTGCTTTGCTTTGTCTTCTTGAGCTGCCTTTGCAATACTCTGTTTATTTCTTTCAATTTTGGCGTTTATCCCCTTTGTTATGGTTTCTGGACCCTCTAGTGCAATTTTCTGAGTCTCTTCTGAAGTTCCTTTTGGTCTTTCATTCCTCCTCTGTCTTTGTATGACCTTTTGCTCTCTTCATAGATGATATCCTTGATGTTATCTCATAACTCATCTAGTTTTCAGTCATTCATGTTCAGTGCCTCTACTTTGTTTTTGAGGTGATTTTTAAGTTCTGGTGGGACAGGCTCAACGTTATATTTTGGATGTTGTGGACTAGTTTTAATTTTTTTTTTCCCAGTTTCAATTTGAACCTTGCACAAATTGATGGTGTATTCCACAGTCAGCACCTGACCAGCTTTTGACAGCTGAGATTGAGCTTTTCCAGCAAATCTTTCCACAGATGTAGTCCATCTGATTCTCGTGCGGTCCATAAGGTGAGGTCCATGTGTAAAATCACCTTTTCTGTCTTATTTTTTTAAGAAAAAGTATTTACTGTGAATACATCATTGAACATACAAACTTAAATCATTTGATGTCCAGCCTCTTTTCTGTCATCAAAACCTTAACTTTTCAGCTACCTCTCTTTTCTCGTTATTCCCAACTTTCACATTCCAATCACCCGTTATCATTAATGCATCTTGATTGCATATTTGGTCAGTTATGAACTGTGAAAGTCGGTAGACATCTTTAATTTCTTCCTCTTTGGTTTTAGTTGTTGATGCATATTATTTGAACAAGTTATATTAACAAGCCTCTCGTGTGCTTTACAACCTTGTAAATTCAATGGAGGGTGAGCTCTGAGTCAGTTCTGACTCGGCAGTAATGAATGAGTGATTGAGTGATTTACTGACAGTAGCTCATAAGAATTCCATTTAATGGAAAGACTACTTAACTGAATTCAACTACTGGATCTGCCTTTGCCCGATCAGAGACTGAGGGCAAGTTACTTCGCTTCTCTGAACCGTAGTTTCTGCCTTTATAAAATGAGGGTGTTGGACTAGATGTAGCCTCTTCTAGCTCTGACATGTTGCTGTTGTTATGTGCCATCAAGTAGGAACTGACTCGCAGCTGACCCTCCAGTTCTAACAACATAGTAATGATAATTTATCATTTTTGTTTATTGTCAGCGCCATCAGGTTAGTCTTGAATCATGGTGACCCAAGTGTTTCTGAGTAGAAACAGTGTTCTACAGAGTTTTCAAGGTTCTGTTTGTGTCTTGTTTATTTTTCTTTTTTTAAATAACTGATATATTTACAAAGTTCAAATATTGTTTTTCACACAAGATGCTTCCCACTTCCTTGACCCCCTCACCCACTGAATTGTACAACCCTATGATTAACACCCCATGCCACCCCCACCCATCCTCACCCCTCTGCTTCCACTCTCCCACCCTTGGATCCTCATACTCATTCTACAATAATGGTTTTATACAGTATTTGTCCTTGTGGGACTGAGTTAGCTCACTCAGCATAAATGCTCTCCAGTCCCTCCCAAGTTAGGTAATAATTTACAAAATAATTGCTTCCGTGTGCTGAGTAATATTTCATTGTATGAATGTACCACAGCTTCTCAGTCCATTCGTTTGTGGTTTGATATCTGAGTTGTTTCCATGTTCTTGCAATGGTGAACAATGCTGCTACAAACATTGATGTACAAGTCTCTCTTTGAACCTCAGGGTATATTCCAAGCAGTGGAATAGCTGGGTCATATGGAATTTCTATGTTCAGCTTTTTTAGGAAGTGCCGAACTGTCTTCTAGAGTGGTTGTCCCATTTTACAATCCCACAAACAAGTGTTAAGAGTCCCTATCTCTCCACATCCTCTTCAACAAGGATATATTTTTAGAGGCCTATTTTCACAGTGCTTCTATTTTCAACGTGCTTCTGGGTAGATTCAGAGGCACTTCAGTTATCCACCAAGTGCACAATCATTTGTCCACTCAGAAACTCTAGTCTTTCATTATTGCCGTGTGCCATCAAATTGTCATCAACTCATAGCTGAACCCCCAGCAGGTTTCCAGAGGCTTTAAATCTCACTGGAGGAGATTACTCATCTTTCTTTCTCAGAGGACCTGGTAGATTTGAACAACATGCCTTTGGGTTGGCAGTGCAACTTCTAACCACTAAGCCATCAGACCTTCCTAGTCTAACATTAGATAAAAAAATTATTGCCATCGGAGGGTGGGAATCTTTACCCCAGGAGAAGCTCCTTGGACCTGTTAGGTTTTATAGAGGAGATCTTTACAGCAAGAGAGCCCTTGTGGTTTCTTCATAAGTTAAATCATAGAATGTGTGCCTCCCGCCACTGTCTTCTCATGAATTGTGCTTATATGTGAAAAAGGCTACCTTTCACAATAAAATCATATTTTATATTTGTCCTTGTGTGATTTTATAGAAGTGTGGCAAGAGTTTGTAATTATTCCTGGCAATTATTGACAATGTTGAGTCAGCATGCTATTATTATATTTAATGCTTGGATTAAAAAGAAGTGAATTTTATTAGAGTACTGGGAAATTTGAAAGTCTTCTGATTTAAAGATGGTTGTAAAAATTGTTTGTCTCACAAATTCCATAACTGCATGCATTGTTTCTTGCTTATAAGGCAGTTCTTCCTACAGATGGATCTTGCCCATGAGAAGTGGAATTAATCCAGTTACTTCATAAATCTTGGGACATGTTAGCATGAGAGTGACTCTTCCTGTAACTGTAAATCCGAGGTTTTGCATATTTCAGGAAGATTCTCAGGCAGAAAAGTGCACTGCCTGTTTTCTGGTTGAATCTCTTCCTTGTACTTGGGACCAGAAGCAGAATTGGAGTCCTCTTCCCTGGCATCCCCACCTTCACCCCCACCTCTCTACCAGTGCCCGTTTTTTCTGCTAGAAAGTATAGTTAATGCAAGAAGTATTGAATCTCAAATTATGAGACCTTGGTTCATGTCCCCATTCTGACATGTGTAACTGTTGCCTGGGGTCTTCATATAACTTCTTTAGGCCTCAACAGCCTGCTTGAGTATTAGTAGTAGAAAGAGAGACTGTTTTTTTAATTTTAATTTTTATTTTATACTGGTTTACTTACAAAGTTCATAAAATTCATATATATTGTTTTCCACATCAGATCTTTCCTTTCCTTTACCCATCACTCCCTCCACCCATCAACTTGTGTGACCCTGTAATTAAGCACCACCCCCCCCCGGATCCTAGTACTTGTTCTGCAGTAATAGTCTTATACAATATTTGTCTTTATGAGACTGAGAGACCATATCTTGAGTAAGCTCTGTCATTACCAGCTAAGTGACCTTGGGCTAACCATTCAGCCATCTAAACGTCAATTTCTTCATCTGACAAATGGGTTATAAAGCCTCTCTCCTAACAACAAACAACTCATTTTGTCAAGTTGGAACCAACTCATAGCTGATCCTCTGGTGGGATTTTGGAGCCTGTAAAAACATGGGAGGAGATTGCTCATCTTTCTACTGTGGAACAACTGGTGGGTTCAAACTGCCCACCTTTGGATTGGAAGCACAGCTCTCTGTTCACTAAGCTGCTATAGGTATTTATGAAGAGCTTACTGTGAATGAGTCAGAAGAACCCTGGCGGCACAGTGGATTCAGCTTTGTGCTGGGTAATGAAAGGTTAGTCATTTGAAACCATGGGCTTCCCCTCCACAGGAAGAGGAGGTCGCAGTCTGCTTCCACAAAGACTGACATTCTTGGAAATCCCTGGGGAAGTTCTGCCTGTCCTGTAGGGTCACTACGAGTCAGGAGCTACTCAAGGGAAGTTTTTAGGAACAAGGTTCTATTCCCGGTCCTCATAATACAAAGATGGGCAAGATTACCAGAATTCCTGCTCCCAGGAAGTTTATGTTCTCAGATAATTTTTTTTATGAGAATAAAAGAAAAATAAAAATATTACACACACACACACACACACACACACACACACACGTGTGCGCGCGCGCACGCACATATGCCTATCTCTATCTCTATCTCTATCTCTATCTCTATCTCTATCTCTATCTCAACTCTATCTCTATCTATCTCTGGTGGTCTAGTGGATAAGGAGATACACTGGCAACCGAAAGGCAGTTGATTCAAATCTACCAGCTGCTCTGTAGGAGAAGGAAGAGCAGTCTCTTCCTGTGCATTTTACAGCCTCTGAAAACCTGCTGGAGAGTCAGCTATGAGTTATTTACAACTTGGCAGCACATAACAACAATAAGAACAACAACAACATTAGTATATATACAGTCCATGTGCTATATATGTATATTACATATAGGTTTGTGCCTGTCTATGTATTATGGTGATGATAATGCATAGAACGTGTAGTACGTGCTTGATATTTTGCTTAGCATGCTCAATACTTTGCCATTATAATCATAGTTACTAGGCTGAACATGTGATATTGCCAACAAGACTATTTTTTTACCTACACAGGTGAAAATTCCTTGTGGTTCAACCTAAATATTTTTATCATCCTTGATGCATACTCTCTTTAACCTATTCATTTAGTCCACTTCCAAATATATATATATATAAATTTTCCCCCCAAATATATTTTTGTGATGAGACAATGGAGGAAGGATCATGGATAGACTGTTGTGTACCATCGAGTCGGAACTGACCCCTAGCTGACCTTTGCTGGGTGAACAGGAGATTGTCCATTCTCCTGCAGAGAAGCTGGTGGATTCAAAGCACATGCCTTTGGGATTGTAGTGCAGTTTCTTAACTCCAGGCCACCAGCTGCTCCTCCAAATATATTTTTATTTATTGACTTTCATACAAGCTGAGCCAGTTTTCTCTATTGCTGTTAGGTCATGTCATGGTCCATCCCTCTCCTGGGCTGTCATAACGGCTGGTTTCTCTGGCTTCAGTGTTACTTGCCCTGTATAATGTGCAAATCTAATCATGTTGCTCTTTGCTGAAATCCTTCACAGCATCTTGCTTCTGAGTAAAGTTCATACTCCTTTCTATGACCAATAAAAGCCAACTTTTTCTTCTCCTCTTGATTCCCTACATACCTCTCACACTCTGGCTTTAGACCTGACTCTCCGCACTCCTATTACATTCTGATTTTAGATTACATGTATCAGAATCAGTGAGACTGGCTCAGGACAGGGCAGCCTTCAAAGCTGCTAATAGGGTCACTACAGGTCACAGGCAACTCAGCGGCACATAACAACAATAACAACAACTGAATAATACGTCTCCTTTTCCAGGTTCAGCCAAATCCGAAATCCTAAGCTCGAAATCATGTGGCTCATAGCATAAAGAAAGATTGTAAATCAACACGTTTATTTCAACAGTCATCAAGTATTAACTGAGCACCTTTCAGACAATATTGAACCTTATGGAACCACACAGATGAACAAGGAGTTCTCAGATGAGTGAGAGATAGAGATAAGCAGCTAGAATGTTGTCACCGAATGTGGTGATAAGAAGGTTGAATATGATGGAGGTCCAGAGCTGTGAGGAATTAATTTTGCATTAGGAAATGGAGGTGTTGAAAGAGGGTAGGCCAAAACAGGGCATGTTTTATAGAGGAGATGAGCTGAATTAGTGCCTATACAGAGTCGCTGTGTTGTTATTAGATGTTATGGAATCAGTTCCACCTCACAGACCCACTATGTGCAAGAGAATAAAACGCTGCCTAGTCTTCCATCATGCTCAGAATTGTTGCTACATTTGAGCTCATTGTTTGCAACCACTATGGCAGACCAGCGTGCGCTCTCCCTCCCCCTCCCC